>NC_054703.1:32306181-32313681 GCF_016097555.1 Gigantopelta aegis | reverse complement strand
TCGGTATGTGTCGAGTAGCGAATTCTGTTTATCTTATAATACTTCTAAAATAACATTTTAATTCGATATTTAGTAAATGAAAGTTCTAAAGTGGCCTCACCGGTAATATGACGTCACACACGTTAACTAAATATCACCAAGACGTTCAGTATACACGTTCTGTTGGCTGTAAACAAATGGCAGCAAAACATTAATAACTGAGTTAATAACTTTACATATCAAATGGGTTTATGACATGAACATTAATGGTTTGTTATAAGATAAATTAATATTGCTTAATGTCTACCTATGGCATTTTTTTAACACAACACGTTATATAATATCATTATATCTTGCTTGTTTTATCTACTAAAATGTATGCTCGTATATTCCATTTTATATACATCACGTGTCCTGCTGAACGTTCAGATCCAAAATATGACCCGAATGTGCACGTCACTACAGAAAGATACACCAAAAATATCAACTAATCGCCATCTGCTTCCTCTACAAATGTATTGAAATCTACCCAGCTTTTTTTAGGTAAGATATTCCATATCTGTGTGCTTAAGTTTTTAAAAGCAGTACCAATGTATTTCGTCTCAGTAGTATCTGTCAAAAAAAAAAAATATAACCGCAAGTGGTAATTACGGATTCCCAAGTCATGATACCTGTAAATCAAAGTTCAGACATATTTACATGTTGTTTAATTACAGCAATAATTACTCCCCCCCCCCCCCGACACACACACACACATACACACACACACACACACACACACACACACACACACTCACTCACACACACACCAGATACACGCATACACTGTCACCTATTACTCAGACCTAATTATACTATCTAATTATATCAATAATTACCCCAACCCTAACCCACCCCCACCCCTACCCCCAACCCACATATTCCCACATACTGTCATCTAACCAACAACCAAATTACAGCCAAATAGTCTTACTTTACAAAAAAAAAAATAAAAATAATAATAATACTTAAAAAAAAAAAAAAAAACCCACACACACATAAAACCCTATACGTGTCTTTTAAAATCAGGGACAGCTGTCGAAGGCTGGTCTCAGACCACAATTAATTTCGCTATATGTTTCTATATAGCCTTAGTGGCTATAAAATGTTTATTAATATCAGCAGGCCCGTGAATGTTTGTATATACCTTTGCCTGCCTGGGGGACACATACCCTGAAAAGGACAACCCCTGTTGTCCAGCTCTTTCTCCCAGCATATTGGTTTAAACAGACACACACTCTAAACCAGGCCGGAGTACACCCATTTTACACAAAGAGCACTACTTTTGAATGGGCCGGAATTACCACAAACAAGTCTTCAATGTCAACAAGTTACACATGTTTACAAACTACATGCTCTCCCCTGTCACTTCAGTTAAATAGTTGCCACTTCATAGCTGTCTGCCATGAAATAATCACAGTCAAACAGCAGACTACTTGCTCGGTCAAATTTCCAAATGGGAAGATAACTGTAATCTGAGGCCGGCTGACCTCTCAGAAACAGAATTGACTAGTGCCCACTGCTTTCTCGACCAGTCGACTGAAGTAGTCACACGTGTGTAGTGCCCACAAATGTCGCAACAACCACAAATGTCGCAATTTAATGCCACACATGTCCTAATCGACCACAAATGTCATACGATCGCCCACAAATGTCACAAAGATCTCAACCACAAATGTCACAACGCTGAACACCACAAATGTCCCAACGACAAATGATGCAACTCACCAACCACAAATGTCATAATTTACATTGACATTTTTTACATGTTTTCTTGTTTTGTCCTTTTGGGGTTATACCCTCAGCTCACATATAGTGTCCCTTGCTCGGCAGGAGTACAGGATCTATTCCCACTGTAGCATCCCCAAACATGTTTCATTATTAGCACCAACTTATAGCTCGATATCAAATCAATATTACACTGTGAAAAAGCACTGTTGAATAAAATGATCTCGTACCATGTTCAGCACCATATAAGTAATGTTAGTGTGAACAAGACTGTCATGTTTGGTTGAACTGCTATAAAGGCCATCTTTATTAGACAACCAGGCATCAATAACGGGCACTTCAAGCGCTACATTACGTATACTGCGACGCAAGCACCCCAAGCGAGCTAAATCTTGCCCAATTTATTTTCATATGAAGGGCAATTCGCTATATACGAATCTGCATCGCTGTGTTACAGCACCGTAAAGAACAGCTTAATTATAAAGTATCTTAAAGGCACAGACCCTAGTTTCAGCCCGTGAAAATGGTCACTGAGTTTAGTTAATCTATAAACCTGCAACACATTTAGATAAAGTTATAACATAATGAAACTAAAGTCTGTGACGTTTAAATGGAGAGAAAAAAATACCGTCCAAAAATAACTACAGCTTGTCTCGATAACCATTACTTCCCAGACGAACGTGCGTTTTTAAAATTATGAAAAATGCATGTTAGAGTATTACAAAAATCTGGATGACCACAATAACTTCTGGTGTACGAAAATGAATATTCTAAATAATATAATGCAACTAATTCTAATTCAAAATATCAAAAATGGCTTTAATTGTTAAAATTACATTGTAGTGTTTAAAAACTAGGGCATTCCCCTTTAAGTGGTGGCGAAGCTATATTGTGGAGGTGTGCTGACAGTGATGACGGGTGCAACCTATGGAGCAGGATATACTTAATTTTTGCAAACACCTGATATGATCACTGTTATAATAGTGACCGGCCTCGGTGTCGTCGTAGTTAGGCCATCGGTCTACAAGCTGGTAGGTACTGGGTTCGGATCCCAGTCGAGGCATAGGATTTTTAATCCAGATACCGACTCCAATCCCTGAGTGAGTGCTCCGCAAGGCTCAATGGGTAGCTGTAAACCACTTGCACCGACCAGTGATCCATAACTGGTTCAACAAAGGTCATGGTTTGTGCTATCTTGCCTGTGAGAAGCGCAAATAAAAGATCCCTTGCTGCTAATCGGAAAGAGTAGCCCATGTAGTGGCGACAGCGGCTTTCTTCTCAAAATGTGGAGGTGTGCTGATAGTGATGACGGGTGCCACCTGTAGGGCAGGATATGCTCACTTTTTGAAAACACCTGATATCATCACTGTTATAACAGTGGTTCATGAGTGCATGCCATCACGGTTGTACTTATTCTAATGAGCTCTGTCTGAGGGTAGTTTTAAGTTATTAAACCAGTTTGTTATGACAGTGGTTCATGAGTGCATGCCATCACGGTTGCACTTATTCTAATGAGCTCTGTCTGAGGGTAGTTTTGAGTTATTAAACCAGTTTGTTATGACAGTGGTTCATGAGTGCATGCCATCACGGTTGTACTTATTCTAATGAGCACTGTTCGGTCCTAGGTTTTATTTAGTAAACTAGTTTGTTATGACAGTGGTTCATGAGTGCATGCCATCACGGTTGTACTTATTCTAATGAGCTCTGTTCGGTGCTAGGTTTTATTTAGTAAACTAATTTGTTATGACAGTGGTTCATGAGAGCATGTCATCACAGATGTACTTATTCTAATCATTTAGTTTTTAGTTTATTGTTTAACGACACCACAAGAGCACTTTGATTTGTTAATCATCGGCTATTGGATGTCAAACATATGGTCATTTTGACGCAGCCATAAAGAGGAAACCCGCTACATGTTTCCATTAGTAGAAAGGGATCTTTTATATGCACCATCCCATATACAGGATAGCAGATATCACGGCCTTTGCATACCAGTCATGGTGCACTGGCTGGAACAAGAAATAGCTCAATGGGCCCACCGACGGGGATCGATCCTAGACCGACCGCACATCAGGCGTGCGCTTTACCACTGGGCTTTTGATTTAGCAAATTAATCTGGCGATGACAGTCGTCTTTGTGGTGGTTCAAGATGGCGGAAATAGCCAGTAAAGAATCTCCCCAGGAGTGGCTGTCCTCCATTAGACGAGGCACTGGATAGAGACTCGTGGAATCATCCACTATTTTGTCAAATGCCCGTCCGACTCTCTGCATTGAATCTCTACCTAGTGCCTCTGATTAGCAGCAAGAGATCTTTTATATGCACAATCACACAGACAGGATAGTACATACTACGGCCTTTGTTACACCAGTTGTGGAGCACTGTCTGGAACGAGAAATAGCCCAATGGGTTGTTAAACGGTGATACAACGACATTTGGTACTTAACGTTTCTTACGTTTTACTTCTGTTTTAGCTTGCACAAAGTATGGTTGGAGATTCGAAGAGTGATACAGCCATATATGGTATTTAACGTTTACTTCTGTTTTAGCTTACACAAAGTGTGGTTCGAGATTCGAAGAGTGATACAGCCATATAAAGTATTTAACGTTTCTTACGTTTTACTTCTGTTTTAGCTTACCCAAAGCGTGGTTCGAGATTCGAAGAGTGATACAGTCATATTTGGTATTTAACGTTTCTTACGTTTTTCTTCTGTTTTAGCTTGCACAAAGTATGGAAAGAGATTCGAAGATGTTACTATGAACTGGCCTGAAAATGTATACAATAAAAATTCGTTGGTTGTGGGAAAGGTGAACATGCGCCTGTGTAAGTCTGCCTGTTCCCGACGAGCGCTCACTGCGGGAGTTTGGGTGGATTTGAAGAGTAATTGTTACTGTCTTCTAAACAGAGGAGCTCGAGGTACTAAAAACATCATGGGGACAATTAGATATTTCAGCAGGCGCACGTGCGCTTGACGCCAAACCGGAAATGCTCCGTAACAGAAAACAGTGCTGGACACGTCAATTTATTTTTTAAAACGTGTTTTTTTTTTTTTTTTTTATATAATTTTTGAAAAATCCACTAGCCATGGGATAAGTGATTTTAAAAATTTACTAGCCGTGATTAAAAATTAGCTTGTGCTACTTTACTTTAAGTTAATACAACTTTACTAAATAATAGTAATAATCAGATATGTTACCTAAAGAGGAAGATACAGTTTAAATGACAATCATTGGGGATTGGTGTGGGGGACAGGATATTCATAATATTATTTACAAAATAGACTTAACTACAACACTTGACTCTTTTTTTCACTAGCCGTCGGGCATGGCAGTAGTAGTTATTTACTAACCCAACATTGACTATGACTAGCCATGGGAGTGGGGCTACCATAATCTAGAAGCTCTGCTAGCCGTCGGGCATGACAATAGTAGCTATTTACTAGCCCAATATTGAATATGACTAGCCATGGGAGTGGGGCTACCATAATCTAGAAGCTCTGCTAGCCGTTAGGCATGGCAATAGTAGCTATTTACTAGCCCAACGCTGAATATGCTAGCCATGGAAGTGGGGCTACCATAATCTAGAAGCCCTGGTTTGGATATTTGGTTTTATTCCACTGTCTCCTGTCCTTTCACTTCTTTGAATTCCATTCCATTGCTTCCCGATCCGGCAACTCCCACTATCATTCAACTTCTATCACTGTTCACCTCCACGTCCCAGTCCTTGTTTCTCCAACCGCGACAGGTACTTGTCTCTTGTGGCTACCGTGTCACACACCAGCCAATTGCCATCAGCTTTAGCTTAAGCCCCAGTCACACTGTCAAGGATCAGGACGCCGGGTTAGCCTCGGATACAATCCGGCATCATTCGTGACAATCCGTTGTGGTCCGTACTAAAGTGTACCAATCCTTGGCAATCCGTAGCGCTCCACGTTGTCAACTAACACCTATCCTTAATAATCCTTGGTTTATCCGTCGAAAACCGTAGTTAAACAGTGGTGCATCCGTAGGGGACCGCGGATAAACCACGATCCGGGATCATCCGTCAGGTTTTCATCGGCCAGACGATCATTGACAGTGTGACCTGTAATAGGTTCAAATTAACCCCCCCCCCCATCCCCCCCCCCGGTTCAGTATGGAAACCTAGATAGAGTGGATATCAGAATTTATGTTTAAGCAAATATTTCGAGAATACAAACCCTGTTAATAGTCAATACGTAAATAATAGAACACATAATATGTCTGTCCTATTATATTTTACGTATCCTGCGTCGACATCACGTCGTCTGTGTATATACACGGACGTTAAACAATGATTCAGTCACTCACCATTTTTCTCCCCAGGAAATATCAATATGTAAAATTAGTCTAATTCACAACACGTTCATGAATCGCCGTCTAGTTTGAGATATTAAATGGGTTAATCCGAAACTTCGGGTAATTTGAAACTACCATATATTTGCAAGTTACCCCCCAGTTTCAGGCTACCCCCGGGGGGTCGTTTGAAACCAAGGGGGGTAGCTTGAAACTAGGTTCAATACTACCCCGGGGGTAATCAGAACCTAGGTTCAAACAACCCCCAGTAATCTGAAACTAGGTTCAAACAACCCCCGGTAATCTGAAACTAGGTTCAAATTACCGGGGAGTAACTTGAATACGGGAGGAATTTGAAACTGGGACACCAGGGCTTCAAAGAAATATATTAAGTACTGTCTACCTTATCAAGTATTTTACAGTACAAAGACAGGCCAGTTTTTATTTCGGGACTTTAAAATGTCTTATAATGCTAATACGGAAACCTGACGATAGAACAACCATAAAAATTACCTACCCCCCCCCCCCCCCCACACACACACACACACACATACACACACTTTGAAAATCCGTCCTACGGACCTGTAAGATGATTATGGAAATGAAAGTCACAGGTGCGGTTGATGAACACGTCTAAAGACGATTAACAAAAAATAAAAACGTTTAAAGTTTCTTTTGTTAAACAAAACCACTATTGGATATCAAACATATGGTCATTTTTGACACAGTCATAGATCAGAAACCCGCTACATTTGTTTTAGTAGTAGCAAGGGATCTTTATATGCACCAACCCACAGACAGAATAGCACATACCAACGGTATTTGATATACCAGTCGTGGTGCACTGGCTGAAATGAGAAATACCGTAATGGTCCCACCGACGGGGATCTATCCCACGCCCACTGCGCATCAAACGAACGCTTTATCACTGAGCTACGTCCTGCCCCGTCTACCGTATCAAGTATGTATTGGTTCTAAGACGATTCCTTGGATTCCTCGGATTCTAGGCTAAATATACAAAGGAGAGCAAATTTTAGGGGTTCCAGGGCCCCTGGGGCTCCGTTAGATCCTTTCTATTGATATTGACGCTTAAATATTTCTTATAAATGAAAGGTTTACCGTCTTTTATCATCTTACTGTCGTACCGAATGTTTGTGCTAATTAAATCTCCATTATTATCATCAAGCGTTTGTTTTTGTTGAATGGTAAGTCAGCATTGTAATACGTCTTTGCGAAAAACATTTATTTTATTATTTTTATTATTATTATTGAATATAATAATTTCCATAGGCCTACTTGGTCTGTCGTTAAACCTGTCACACATTGGAACATATTTGTTCGTTTCTGTTTTAATATAAAAAATCACTTGGAGAAACCCCGCTACATTAGCAGCAGGGTATCTCTTATATGCAATTCGTTCTGACAGGACAGAACATACCACG
>NC_054703.1:32298681-32301181 GCF_016097555.1 Gigantopelta aegis | reverse complement strand
ATATATAAATATACATACATACATACATACATACAACGGCAGCTATATCAGTGATAAGCTATGGGACCCACTCTTTTTCATTTAATTGTTCATCATCGTTTGTTTGTTTACGCGTTTGAGTGACCCTCTGACTTAACAGCGTGCAAGTTAAACCAACATATTGTTCAGCTAGCTATACGTTATTGTGCACCTGGTTCCGATTATTTACAATAACTTATGTCAGGTTCGGTTTTCGTGTGGGACCATTATTGTGGAGATGACAAAACGAGATCAGATTTCAGTATTTTCATTGATTATGTCTATAGAGTTGTTACAAGTTGAGCCTCTGACGTTTTAGGTGCAGTAATTGATATAGAAGTGTCCTACCCAGCTGTGGTTTACCATCAACACTGATCGGTTAACATAGCATGCCGTGGTCACGTTTTATCACCTCTCCCATCAAACGTAAACGTGGAACGAAGTGACTGTTTAATGACACCTCAGCACTCTGTTTAATCAGGGGCTGCCGGCCTCGGTGGTGTCGTGGTTAAGCCATCGGACTTAGGGCTGGTAGGTACAGGGTTCGCAGCCCGGTACCGGCTCCCACCCAGAATTAGTTTTAACGACACAATGGGTAGGTGTAAGAGCACTACACCCTATTGTCTATCACTAACCACTGACAACTAACCCACTGTCCTGGACAGACTGCCCAGATAGCTAAGGTGTGTGGTCAGGACAGCGTGCTTGAACTGTAATTGGATATAAGCATGAAGATAAGTTAAAATGAAAATGAATAAAACCAGGGGTTGAGCTGTCTTATATTTATAAACGTGAACAGTTTGTTTTATTTAAAGAAACCTGTAAAACACACTGAATTGTTAATCATCGACTATTCATTGTCAAACTTTAGGTAATTTTTTCATATAGTCTTTAAGGTAAATGCGTAAAAGAAGCGATGAAAAGTCTTGTATTTTTTTTTTTTAGAAAATCCACTAGCCCTGGGATAAATGATTAAACTTTTTACTAGCCACGATTAAAACTTGACTAGCCCTACTTTACTTAATACAGTTTAATTAATAGTAATAATCGGATGTGGTATCTAAAGAGGGAGATAGAGATTAAAAACACTAAAATTGGGGGATGGTTGGGGCAGGATATTCATATTTACAAAATAGACATAAATGCAGCATTTGACATTTTTTTTTTTTCACTAACCGTCGGGCATGGCAATAGTTATTTACTAGCCCAACATTGAATATCACTAGCCATGGGAGTGGAGCTGATATAATCTAGAAGCCCTGGTGATGATCACCATCAATATAAAAATTCAAGAGTCAAGTTAAACCACAATGTAAAGAACTCTGCAAAAAATACTAATATCACAGACAGGAACATTTTAAATTTATAATAAAATTTTAACGAAAGTTGAGGATGGAATCAAAACGATTAATCACATTAATTTTGTTCTAAGAAATACATCTTTCTTATTTTTCTTAAGATGATGCACTCCACTAAAATGTGACGAGTTTGCTGAAGGTATATGCGCTATCTGAAGCGGGTTCTAGGGCATGTTTCCCCAGAAATGTTTGAAATAATGATGCCCAGAGTCGCATTTTCAGTGAATTTAATGTTGTTTAAAAATGCTTTGCTACGATTCACTTTAGAATATTTTGTGTGATAAAAAGTTTTGGAGTTTTGACAATTATATCCGTATATATACTTTTCCCAGTTTTTGTATATATTTTTTTGTTTAAAAAAACAAACAAAAAAAACAACAAAAAAAACAATTAGTTCATGTTTTGTTGTTTTTTGGGTTTTTTTTTTGTTGGGGTTTAAAATAGGCCTAAGTACTTTGTTTTAGTCTGATACGTTTTATTAATTTTTTATTTAATCAAGTTATGGGCACTTTTTCTATATCACTACTACTTGTTGATACCACACAATATGAGTTTAGAATGCAAACCTTTTGTTGTCGTACCATTTTCATTCTTTTACACCCCCCCACCCCACACCTCCCCCCCAAAAACACACCCCCAAAAAAACAACAAAAAAAAACAACGAAAACAAATATTGTTTGGATCCGCTCCGTATGTTGGAGTAAACTGATTACAATCGGAATTGCTATCAAATGATATATATATATATATATATATATATATATATATATATATATATATATATAAAAACAAATCCAATCCCTTTTGGTAGTACTAAACAAAATAACTTCCAGCTGGGTCAAGTTCGAGTCCTGTGAGTGTGTTGGTTGTAAAAAAAATTGTTTTATCTGGGCAAAAACTGTATACAATTTTATTTCACCTAGTATCACCGTGTCACGTAGCCTTGTGCTTGAAACATGTATGGGGTACCTGTTAAAAAGGTACTTGGATTTTGTGCGGAACTAAGGTAGTCATAGACGCTACCCGTTATCTCAGAAATCAGCAGCTTGACCTCCAATGTTTTCTGATTCACTTTAAGGGTGAGGGGTGGTAGTATTTATATCCGTGACGTTTATGTCGATTGA
>NC_054703.1:32215499-32298481 GCF_016097555.1 Gigantopelta aegis | reverse complement strand
CTGACAGGATAGCACATGCCAGGGCCTGGGTTGATCTACCGATCGTGAGTGCAATGAACAAGAAAAAGGCCAGGCTGACGGGGACGAATCCAAAACGCGCGACAGGCTGCATCAAGGAACTATTTTACCACTGGTGCTGTGGTCCCGCACCCCACCCTTTAAAATCATGGTTTTCCAGCTATGAGTCGGGCTGATGACGCTTAGTGAAAGCCATGTGGTATATGGGCACGTTAAACTAAGTTTATCATCATCATGAACCGAAGGGTACAGCGGCATTGCCATCCAAGCCCGAGGATGTCCGGATGGTTCACGAAGTTGACTGTGTTCCGGCAACAAACGATGACTCCCATTGTTTGACGATGTTCACGTTCACTGGCAAGTAACGACGATTTCCCATGTCAGACCACTATCTCCCTATACTCCAGAACCTGAAACGTCGGCTCCATTGTTACTTCCCGAAAAGACAACTGACTCGGTGAAGATTGGTATAGATAGGGTTCTTTATTCCAGAGAATATGGTTATATAGTCGAATAAACCCTATAAGCAAAAATGGCATTATTAAAATACAATCACAACTATACATAAACAGTCATAAAAGACCATATAAAAACACATTAAAACAAAAAAAATATATATATATACACTCTGCAGTCTAGTTATTATCTACAGATCATAGCAGATCGCTTAAACAAAAGAAAGAACCATACACTGAGCAATATTTAACATCGCTACAGTAAACATCAAATATAGGCATACTATACAGTACAGAATTACCGTACGTTAAACGACTGAACATTAATCAATCACCGGTAATCTTAAATCATTATTTATAACCAACAACAAGTACACATATGGCGATATATAGAATAATAAAATAAAAGTACGGTACACAAAACATTATCCTCAGGTGATACGATTACCTAGACACAAAAATACCAGTACCTTTAGCTGTGGGCTTTAGGGCGGTAACACCAAAACCGTCAACAAGTCTACAAGAAACAAGTAAAATAAAACTAATAACATTTCTAAAACAATAACTCATTTAATTATGGCTCAGTGCCACGCCCAAATTCTAACACTTACATTTATTCAGTTTATTCCTTTATCAAAGTAAATGTTAATTGAAGTAGTTATTTATTTAAACCTTATTTGTAATTTATAAACTGTACTTTATGTATGTTAGTAAAATAGTAAAGTGAATTAGAAAAGTAGAAATATAACTCACCAATTATCCCAGTGTACGATTAAAGCAGATCAAGAGTGCGTGGCCTGTGCAGCTCGTGACAGGTAAAGGAATGTCAGGTGAGTGACAATGAATAGCCACCAACTGGGTCAAACACAGCTGGCCAGTCTATTGGTTGATCGTCACTGTCCCTGGTCAGAGGTCAGATGTAAAGACAGGTAAATGCATGTCCCTACAGTTCCTAGCCAAAGTTTTAGGTGCATGTGCGTTGTGCATAATAAAATCATTAAAGCAATAAAACCCATATGGTTACATTCTCCCCCCCCCCCCCCCCCCCCCCCCACTAATTAAAATAACGTCCTCGTTATTTTACGCATTCTTAAGCACTAACGACAACATTGCTTCTCGAGCACTGTCAGGCATACTGCTAAGAACACCAGTGGCTGCTAGAGACGTTAACAATGTTGCCCGCTCTTTCCAGTCTGGTGTACGATTAGGAGATTGGACTTGTGCAGACTGAGACATAGACAAGTCACCTGACCGTATCCACTCAGGTGGTTTCCTATCCCTCAGTGATCTTCTTGGTGGTGGTCTTGGCGGTGTTCTATCGACGTTAAGAACATCTGCACGGTCCACCTGTACCCCATTGTGTGAATCCTCTGATCCCTCCATGATGTCCCCCTCTGGTAAAGGATCTTCTTGAACAGGAGTGTCTCCAAGTTCAAGAGGTATGTTCTCAGGAACTGGAGCAGTGTCCTCCTGTGCAACTTCCTCAACAGGCATAACATTGGTTGCTATTTGAGCACCGAAACCTGCTGACACTACCTTCTGTCCAGATTCCATAAACTGCACAGAATCAGCATCTGACGACTCGTCATCTTCAGATGGGGCTGATCCATCTTGCTGATCTGTGACAGTTCTTATCTTCACGGGTGCCGCTGGCCTGGTGATCCGTGGTGGCGGTACAGGCTTAATATCCTCTTTGGCAGGAAGTGGCAGTGAACTGACGGGAAGGAGGAGATTTCGGTGCAAAGTCCTTGGCTTCCCAGGTACTTTCTCCTTCTTGACAACAAACACAGGAACATCTTGGCTTGGTTGATTTTGCACCACATAGACATCCTCCTCCCGTCTGTCTGCCAACTTATGCTTTCCATCAAAAGCTAATGTTCGGACAAGCACCCTATCTCTGACCTCAATAACCGCCACCGCGGACTCTGGAATAGTACTGCTTCTTCTGTCGAGTTTGACTGTGATCAGCAGCCTCATTGGAAAGTCTGTACGAGTCTTCCAGGCATTTCCGCAGAGACTTGATGAACTCAGTATGATTCTGATGATCATCATTGCTATCCAAGCCCAGAGCAATATCCAGTGGAAGACGTGGATGCCTACCGAGCACTAAAAAGAAAGGCGGTGTTCCTGTTGATTCATGTCTTGTACTATTGTATGCATGGACCAATGGTGCAACATGTGATTTCCAGTTGGCCTTCTTGTCTGGAGTCAAAGTCCCCAACATATCCAGTAGTGTTCGATTAAATCTTTCACACATCCCATTCTCCATTGGATGATAGGGTGTGGTCCTGGATCGGTCTATCCCGGATATCTGGTACAGTTCCTTCATAAGCTGACTTTGAAAATTGGCGCCATGGCCTGTCTGGATCCGCGGAGGAAAACCATAATGCACAATAAACTGATTAAATAACACATCAGCTGTTGTCTTGGCAGTCTGGTTCTTCGTTGGAAAAGCCTGTGCATATCTGGTGAAATGATCAGTGATAACCAAAATATTTTGGAAACCACCTTTCGAAGACTCCAGAGTTAAATAATCCATGCACAGCTGTCACGGGGAGATCCTATAATACCCGTAACTGAATGAAATACGATTATCCAAATATTCTCTCCTAACTGTATATCTGTTAGATCTCTCTAAAGAAATCGCCTTAATTGAATCTGATGAAATAGTTTCTACATGGTCTTCTGGTGACCTTACTGGCAGTCGTGACAACACGTCAGCATCAGTGTTGGCTTTACCTGGTATGTATTTTACTACAGAATCATACACAGACAAAGCAGCTAACCACCTATGACCCGTAGCATCGAGTTTAGCTGTGGTTAACACATATGTCAGTGGGTTATTGTCGGTAAGAACAGTAAAGACATGTCCATAAAGGTAATCGTGGAATTTTTCAGTCACTGCCCACTTCAGTACTAAAAATTCCAACTTGTGAGCTGGATAGTTCCTTTCTGTCTTGCTTAATGCTCGGCTTGCATAGGCTATCACCCTTTTTCCATCCTGTTGTTCTTGGTACAAAATGGCTCCAAGACCTTGGTGACAGGCATCTGTATGTACTTCAAGGGGCAGTGAGTAATCTGGATACCCAAGTACAGGCTGTGTTGTTAAAGTCTTCTTAAGTAATTCAAACGCCCGCTGCTGATCTGTTCCCCAACAAAATCTGACATCAGGCTTTGTCTTCTTGGTTCTCCTGTCTTTCTTGGTTGTCGGTGGTAACAGATCAGTCAGTGGTCGACAGATCTTAGAAACGTTTGGAATAAACTTCCTATAATAGCCAGCAAAGCCAAGGAATTGCCTGACCTGTTCAGGACTTTCTGGCTGAGTCCAGTTCAAAACCATGTCCACCTTGGAAGGATCTGGCTTAATACCATCACCAGAAACTATGTGTCCTAGATATTTTACCTCAGACTGAAAAAGTTTGCATTTCTTCGGAGACAGTTTTAAACCATTCTCACGAAGTCTTTGAAAAACAAGTTTCAATCTGGTAATATGTTCTGAAAAAATAATCAGATCATCTATGAAAATCATACAAATATCAAAATGCAAATCCCCTAGGCAGTCTTCCATCAACCGTTGATAGGTAGCTGGGCTGTTGCATAATCCAAATCCCATTTGGTTATATTCATAAAAGCCCAAAGGTCCAACGGTAAAGGCAGTGCGAGGCTTGTGCTCTTCCAAAATCTCCACCTGGTGGTAACCACTCTTCATGTCAAGGACAGAAAACATCTTTGAACCTGCCAACCGATCAAAAATTTCCTCCGTTCTTGGTAAAGCATATGCGTCCTTGATGGTGCGTTGGTTCAGCATCCTGTAATCTACACACATGCATAGACTACCATCAGGTTTCCTGGCTATGACCACGGGTGAAGCCCAGGGACCAAAAGACCTAATTATTCCACAAGCCAGAAGTTGTTTCAAGTGTTGATTCACTTCTTCAAACATAGAAGGTGGAATTTGGCAATGAGGAATCTTGAATGGAGTCTTATATGTCAAATAAATTCGGTATTTAACATGTGGACAGAATCCAATGTCACCATCACCCCTGGAGAAGATATCTTTATACTCTAAAATGAGTTGTCTTCCTTGTTCCAGTTGATCTTTGGAAATGTCAGTTGACAAAGTAACTTTAGAAAGATGTGATGCATCAGGACTAAATTCTTCTAAAGCTTCGTCTTCAATAGTGACTGGTTGCAGTTCGCAGATCACATCTCTTGGTGCTATCACTACCGTCCGGGTTGTTGTATTAGACAGCTGAACATCTAATTCCCGGTTGTGTCTGTACCTGTATTGCACAACGCTTGGTGTAATTTCAAGATCTGAAACTGCTGACTTGCTACACGCCTGTACAACGGCACAAGAATCTCGAAATGGCAATCTTTTGTCCATATAGCCTAGTATGGTTGAATTTGGCCCAACAGCTACATTCTGTGTCTCAGCGCACCTAACAAGACAAAGTCGACCCTTCATCCGAGACAGCTCTTTCTGCTAGATAACCATGGATCTAAAGGCTAAATAATACCCTGTATGAAGATCAGCTGATTGAAGAAATTTATCTCCATACTTCTGGTGACAACCTTGTAAAAGAGAAGATAAGATGTTTGTCCCAATTAAAATTGGTACAGACAAATTATAGGTTGCATCAAAAACAAACAGTTAATTGGTTGATCCTCTGAACTTCCCTTTAGCAATAAAGACATTTGAACATAGCCTAAATATGAAAGATTTTGTCCATCAGCACACTCAACCTCAAGTATATCTTGAAGTGAATGTAACTCCAAACAAGGTAAAGAATTCTTATTAAAAGAATTACTGACAGTTGAAACCGTACTACCAGTGTCCAATAGAGCACGGCATGTAGTGTCATTCACCTTCACTTCAATCTCATTGGCATCTCCAACTAAACCCTGTGGAATAAAAGTATTGTTAGTGGAGCTTGTACAACAAAGACCAGTAGCCTGCTCCCCGGCTAAGGTCGATTCCCGTTTAAATTTCTTCGGCTGTGATCTAACCTAACCCGACATCCAATTGCAATATGTCCATACTGGTGGCAACGGAAACACTGAATACCACGTGGATCTCTTTGGCGTCGTGTTGGTTGCACATCTGGATGACTAAACTGAGGTGGAACATGATTCTGCTTCTGTAAGTAGTTAGATCCAGTACGACTTTCCTGGGTTTGTCGTGATGGTGGATCCTGGCTCAACTGTTTCTCCATCTGTCGAAACCTGGATTCTTGTTGATCAAACCTGGTATTCAGCTGGTTAATCATACCTTTGATGTCGGCTAAGGCATCCAAAGATTCAGCAGGAGAATTTACTGTTGCCATCTTATCCGGGACAGGTTTTCTCTGTGGAGGCTGATATCGCTCCTGGCGACCCTGTTCAATACTGCGGAGCTCAGTGACTAAATTGTCAAAGGTATGCGCAGTGTCAAACTTATGTCCTGAGCAATCCTTCAAGTCTTGTCGAAGTCCATGCCAAAACCTGGAACGTAGCATACGATCTGTGTCACTTGCATGTACTTCACCATGGGACAAAGCTTGACCCATGAGGTTATCAAGTCGACAACTCCATGCTGATACAGTTCCACCTTCCTCTTGCCTGGCATTATAAAACTGTGCCATCAGAGTTTCACTGGAAGCTACAATACCATACATACTATTTAGCTTGTCTATCATCTGATACACATTAGCTAAAGAACCCAGTCGCATTGCCACTTTAAAATTACTATTTTAAAATTAAATAGTTTAATCAAATTTACTAAATAAACAAGCAAATTAAATTAATTTAATAAACTAGATGCAATTTCGAAATTAAATTATCTAACTAAATTAACTAAATTAAGTAACAAAATTAAATTTGTTTACCTAAGTTCACCACAAATAAACAAAACAACCAAACTAAATATTAAAATCAATCAAATCAAATAATTAAATCAGGTTAACCAACTAAATAAAACAATGAAGTCAAAAAAAAAAATCAATCAAGTTAATCAAATTAAACAACAAAGTCAAACAAATAAATCAACCAAACTAAATAATGACAATCAAGTTAAATTATTCAAGCAAGTTAACTAGTTAATAAAAATAAATGGAATTATTAAATATGAAACTATGCTAAAAAAATAAAATAAACAGAATTTAAACTTTTGTTATGGAAAAAAAAATTAAACTGCAGAGTGTTTCCAAACAATTAACAAAACATTTAATCAAAACCAAAACACATGGAAAAATTAAATATGTAAACAAAAACAGATAATTAAAAACAAAATCAAATATGTAAAATAAGTACCTTTTTTCTAAAAGTACATAACAAAACTAACAAAACAAAACCAAAGAAAAAATAAATTAAAGATGTAAACAAAAAAACAACAAAGCAATTAAATTTGTAAACAGTAATCGACAAAACAAACTAAAACAAAAAATTAATTAAACTTGTAAGCAACAACAAAAAATATTTAGAACAATAAAGTCTAATTATTAAAGTAGCAAAGAAAACAAAAATCAAATTAAAGTCTTTACAAATAAAATGTGTTATTCACGTCATCACAAACTTGCATCAACATATCACAATATTTAGCACATGTTAAAAATAAAAGAAAAATGTTCACAAATTATTCTGTTCACATCAGTTAATGTCAAATCACATTATCCACGAAACATCCAACGATGAACCGAAGGGATTCCCAGTCTGGAGCTCCACGCGGTAAGACGTGTTTGTTTCGCTTGTGCACATTGCACGTGCTTTCGTGTGCTCGACTTGGGGGTCCTTCATTTCGTTGTTTTTGTCAGCGAAATGAAGTTTTCTACTGGGATGTATGCGGCCATTGGAACTGATTGAACGCTGGAACGCTTCTCGTTTCGACAGCTTGCACCACCAGGTTGGATTCTTTTTTTTAGCGAGATTCCTTGCCTCCACGTCATTTCTCCGTCTGACTGTCGACTTGTTTTTTCGTGACTCGTATGACGGCCATTCTGCAGATTCTGACGCCACGGTTGTTCGCGTTTAGTCTTTACATGTCCGAGCCTGTCCTAGCAGCACTGGAAGATTGACCGCCCCACTCTAAGAAGAAATAGGAAGCGGGGTCGGCCTCTACTACTCTTTTTCTAGACTTTACCTTGCTTTATAGTGATACCATCTCGTATCCTCCGGAGTCGGGCCCGTCCCCACCACTATACCAACCCATGACGACTGGACTATACCCTAGTCTGATACTCTCTCTCGTTCAGACGGATCCAGCTTCTCAAGATCTGTATTTCAGCACAGCACTGCACCTTCAACGTCTATCGACTGTTAATCTAGGGGCTTTCTTGACGGGATGCAACCCATCTCGTCCCTTTAAGCTGTGAACCCAAACGGCCTTAACGAGGCCACTCGCGTGGACATAGCGATCGGACTTTAAACTTTTAGATCTGCGTTCAAAATTTTATGTCGAAATTATTTTGTTTTAAAATATTATTAAATAGTCCGATCCTCTCTTCTTTCTCTTATTTAATTTTTGACTGTCCTTCTAAAATGCTCCAAATTATATAAATATTCGGCCGAGCAGTCAATTCTTTTTTATTTTTGGCTTGTAACCTTTTTCTCTTTTTTATTTATTTTATTAACTTTTTAACTAATTGCTAATTTCAAAATTCTGCCCATTTTCAACACACACACACACACACACACACACACACACACACACACACACACACACACACACACACACACACACACTCCATCCCGAGTCAGGCCACCGATCTTATCGGAGGTCGGACTCGGGATGTGCGTGTTCGAAACCCTAGTGGTATATGGGCACGTTAAACTAGTTATCATCATCATGAACCGAAGGTACAGCGGCCTTGCCATCCAATCCCGAGGATGTCCGATGGTTCACGAAGTTGACTGGTTCCGGCAACAAACGATGACTCCCATTGTTTGACGATGTTCACGTTCACTGGCAAGTAACGACGATTTCCAATGTCAGACCACTATCTCCCTATCTCCAGAACCTGAAACGTCGGCTCCATTGTTACTTCCCGAAAAGACAACTGACTCGGTGAAGATTGGTATAGATAGGGTTCTTTATTCCAGAGAATATGGTTATATAGTCGAATAAACCCTATAAGCAAAAATGGCATTATTAAAATACAATCACAACTATACATAAACAGTCATAAAAGACCATATAAAAACACATTAAAACAAAAAATATATATATATACACTCTGCAGTCTAGTTATTATCTACAGATCATAGCAGATCGCTTAAACAAAAGAAAGAACCATACACTGAGCAATATTTAACATCGCTACAGTAAACATCAAATATAGGCATACTATACAGTACAGAATTACCGTACGTTAAACGACTGAACATTAATCAATCACCGGTAATCTTAAATCATTATTTACAACTAACAACAAGTACACATATGGCGATATATAGTATAATAAAATAAAAGTACGGTACACAAAATATTATCCTCAGGTGATACGATTACCTAGACACAAAAATACCAGTACTTTTAGCTGTGGGCTTTAGGGCGATAACACCAAAACCGGCAACATGTCTACATGAAACAAGTAAAATAAAACTAATACCATTCTAATTTATTATACACACATACACAATATTCACATACATTTCTAAAACAATAACTCATTTAATTATGGCTTGGCTATAGGAATATTCATTTGTTGCAATCTAAGTGCCACGCCCAAATTCTAACACTTACATTAATTCAGTTTATTCCTTTATCAAAGTAAATGTTAATTGAAGTAGTTATTTATTTAAACCTTATTTGTAATTTATAAACTGTACTTTATGTATGTTAGTAAAATAGTAAAGTGAATTAGAAAAGTAGAAATATAACTCACCAATTATCCCAGTGTACGATTAAAGCAGATCAAGAGTGCGTGGCCTGTGCAGCTCGTGACAGGTAAAGGAATGTCAGGTGAGTGACAATGAATAGCCACCAACTGGGTCAAACACAGCTGGCCAGTCTATTGGTTGATCGTCACTGTCCCTGGTCAGAGGTCAGATGTAAAGACAGGTAAATGCATCTCCCTACAGTTCCTAGCCAAAGGTTTAGGTGCATGTGCGTTGTGCATAATAAAATCATTAAAACAATAAAACCCATATGGTTACACACACACACATATATATATATATATATATATATATATATATATATATATATATAGATATATATATATATATATATTCCACTTACTGTTATTAAGCCATGCCGACGAATGTTGAATGTAGGTGACAATCAGCAGAGCCACGGCATAACAGACAAGCTTCATGTTGTTCGTTTTTCTGGAAAAAAATAAAATAATAATAACACTGCTATCTCGTAAGAAGGATGGAAGGACATTAAATTAATACTGCAGCTGTTGTATTGAGATATATCTGCTCTTAAAGTGAAGTTGGCGTCAAAACCAGGCAGTCCTTGAGACCGAGTTGGCTACATGACATTTACGAAATACTTGACATATCGTATCATCGTTTTGCTTCGATCGAGTATTGAAGTGTATTTTTGCATAGTTGTTTTACAATGTCTTTTAATTTCACAGTTACATATTTATATTGATGTTGATCGTCACTTTATTTGTGCATTTACCATAATTGGACACCCAATAGCCGATGTATCTTTCGTGCTGTTTGTGTCGATAAACATTCATTCATTCGAGTACTGAACTATTCCATTAGCATCCGAATGATGGAATGGGTCGTTTAGTTTAGCAGATCAAAGTAAACTGAGCGTAAAGCCTTGTTCACTGTATTTTCTAGGTGTAAAGCTTTGAGTGTGAATTGAAAAAAAAACACCAGTTAGGCTTGTTTGATACGCATGCCAGCAGTATGTTATGTTATGCATGTTAAGTATCTGGTTTTAATAAAGGTAGTGAGGTAGAAAAGATGCATTTAGAAATTTGTAGACGGTTATTAGGTGTGAAGAAATCTACTTGTAAAATAATGGTATATTTTGACCTTTGAAGAATTCCAGTGGGAAATATACGTCTGTTTCGCATTGTAAAATACTTGTTTAACTTGATTTTTAAAAACAAAAACGAAAACAACAAAACAAAACAACAAACAAACACCTGTATTCTTAAAGAAGCATACAAAGTACTGTCGGGTCTTCTAGAGGGGAATTTAAAAAAAATTAAATTACGCTGTTAGGTTTCGGCGACTTGTTGGGAAATCAACCATTTATATGTAAAAAATACTTTTTGCCATTAATTAAAACCCGTATTTTTGATCAGGCGAAGCAGTATTTATTCACTTTATTAAATACTTCACCTAAGAGTATTTTATGTAGGGATCATGTAGATAACTTGTGTCAAACATTGCTAATTTTGACATATAGTCTTAGAGAGGAAACCCGCTACATTTTCCTATTAGTAGAAAGGGATCCTTTGTATGAACCATCCCACTGACAGGATAGCACATGCCAGGGCCTTTGATCTACCGATCGTGATGCAATGGAACAAAAAATAGCCCACTGACGGGGACGATCCAAACCCGACAGCGCATCAAGGAAATATTTTACCACTGGGCTGTGTCCCCACCCCACCCTTTAAAATCATGGTTCCAGCTATGAGTCGGGCTAGATCGCTAGTGAAATACTTTCTTTGGTCGACGTGATTTAGCATGTTGCTTTTACTTTTATATCAATCGTAATATCGCTACACATAAATAAATAAATAATTAAATAATAATAATAATAATAATCATAATAATATAAATATAAATAAATAATAATAATAACAACAAACACAAAACCCCCACAAAACCCCCCCGACAAAACAGCAAAAGTATATTTACAAAATGTTCATAGTATACCATATGTTTACAATATACAAGTACATATATAATAATACAACTTACCCAGTGATTCCTAATTGCACAGCTAATTAAAAGCCGTATCTTCTCGCTATCTGTCAACATGGTTCAAAGTAGTCTGTATATATTGTAGTATGGGGTAACATCTGAGTGCCCAACGATTGGTTATGATTACCAGGATCTGGTGTATTCCGACATAAACTGACAACCTCACTGAAACTGTTATTTCTAAAGTGCAACCTAATATAATGTACACCTCATAAAGCATATATACTGCATGTAGTTTGTACAAATGCAATATGTCATATTAAACATCAAAATGTTTTAAAATAAAACTCCTGAAGATATTTACTGTCAGTTGTGTGTGTGTACTCAGATATATGTGTAGAGACAAAAAAGATAGTCAGAGTACCTCTACTCCTTTAAAGAATTCCATTAAAACACATGCACTTGACTGACCCCTAGATTATGAAGACCTTAACAGGCACATCAAAGGAATATCAGTATTAAAAAATACACTGTCTGAGGAAGGAAACACCAACATGACTGTACCTGTGTGAAGTAATCACTGAACAATAGTGTTGGGAGAAAATCCTGTATGCTGGGTATTTGTCTCTTCAAGTGACCAGGTGTGGGAATTTGAAATCCATCAGCCATGCTGATTTTCATAATGAATCATCAAAACCATTGGCAGCCACCAATATTCCTGACTATATTTTATTTATAGCCTACTGTATTTAGAGGTTTTAATATTTGTGATACCTGGAATTATCATCCATTTATTTTTTATTAATTACTGAAAAAAATGCTATTTTTAAATGACATAATTACCAGAACATCTATTTTCTTGCATTATTTTCTAATCCAGATGAATACAATATGTACATTGGATATATTCATACAATCTGTAATCCAGCATTTTATTTAGCTAGTAATATTGAGTAATACAGCTTTAACAATAAAATACATTATCAACTTACTCCAAGGCTGATAATCAAATTTAAAAACAAAATGGTTCTGAATCTAGTAGTATAAACATAAAATTCTCTTCATGAGATCAAACTAAGTGATTATTTAAAAAAAAAAATGATCTGCAGATCTAAATATATGTTTAACAAGTTTATTGTTATGTATAAATAAGAACAGAAGGCACAATAGTGACAACAAATTTAATTATTTCTTTGGTAAATGTTTTCTTCAAACTGACTTAAAGGTGCCATCTCTGGTTTCAGTGTTATAAAATCAAGTTCTAAGTTCAAATACAAGCATAACTGCACTTTTAATTCACTCGCGAGTTGTCGCCATTAGCGCATATCGTCAAATGCTGACTACGCACTTCGAATAATTCTCGCCATTTTGTAATGCAACAGTAGCTAAACCGTGCTATTTTTAGCCATATTTGACGTCGGTAGGAGCCCGTCAAAAGTGTCCCACTTTAAAAATACTGGGTTTATTTTTAACTTGGAAAAGCCAGCGTAGCGAATCCAATGCGGAGTGAGGCGTCTTATATGCACCAAATGTGACTGGATTAACTCTTCTAAATTCTTAAATAATAAAAATATTCCAGGGACTGCCGTTTTAAAAGTTTGCATAAAACTACAAATTTGTCTAACATATAAGTTAGTACCCTATAAATATGTCAAAATGACAATAAAAATCAAGTTCTTTACAAATTTGAATTTTCAGAATTTCATACATGAAAAATTAACTATGTTAATGGAAACTAAAGACATTAACCCACTATTGGCGCGTTATTTTTAATATAAAAATAAATTGCTATTAAAATCTTAATTCAGACTGCTCACATATATAATACCATATGTAAGAGCAGTTGTATATGGCAAGTCAAATGCCAAGTCAAAAGAAATTATTGAAATCTTTATAGTATGAATTGTAGGACAAAACAAATTTTTACTTGGTGCTAACTTTGATTCACACTCCATTCAGAGCCATTTACAGTGATTATTGTCAAGATCAAGGTCATTGTGAACTTGCATGGTCGAGTGACGGAGCCGATCAAGTGGCTAGTGATATTCAATGTTGGGCTAGTAAATAACTACCATTGCCATGCCCGACGGCTAGTGAAAAAAGTTGTCAAATGTCTTAGCGTTTTTAATCTCTATCTCCCTCTTTAGGTAACACATTCGATTATTACTAATAGTAAAATTGTATTAAGTAAAGTAGGGCTAGTTAATTTTTAATCGTGGCTAGTAAATTTTAAAATCATTTATCCCAGGGCTAGTGGATTTTCTAAAACAAATTAGAACTTTTCATCGCTTCATTTACGCATTTACCTTAAAGAAAATATGAAAACAATTGCTTAACGTTTGACACTGAATAGTCGATGATTAATAATTCAGTGTGTTTACAGGTTTCTTTAAATAAAAGAAACTGTTCACGTTTATAAATATATGACAGCTCAATCCCTGGTTTCATTCATTTTCGTTTTAACTTATTTTCATGCTTATATCCAATTACAGTTCAAGCACGCTGTCCTGACCACACACCTCAGCTATCTGGGCTGTCTGTCCAGGACTGTGGGTTAGTTGTCAGTGGTCAGTGATAGACAATAGGGTGTAGTGCTCTTACACCTACCCATTGTCGTTAAAACTCATTCTGGGTGGGAGCCGGTACCGGGCTGCGAACCCTGTACCTACCAGCCTTAAGTCCGAAGGCTTAACCACGACACCACCGAGGCCGGCAGCCCCTGAAAAAAGAGAGTGCTGAGGTGTCATTAAACAGACACTTCGTTCCACGTTTTCGTTTGATGGGAGAGGTGATAAAACGTGACCACGGCATGCTATGTCAACCGATCAGTGTTGATGGTAAACCACAGCTGGGTAGGACATTTCTATATCAGTTACTTCACCTGAAACGTGGTAGTGTCAGAGGCTCAACTTGTAACAACTCAACAGAAACAATCAATGAAAATACTGAAATCTGATCTCGTTTTGTCACCTCCACAATCATGGTCCCACTCGAAAACCGAACCTGACAAAAGTTATTGTAAATAATCGGAACCAGGTGCACAATAACGTATAGCTAGCTGAACCGTATGTTGGTTTAACTTACACGCTGTTAAGTCGGAGGGTCACATCGATCTAAAGCGAAAACAAAAAAATAAAAAGGAGTGGGTCCCATAGCGTATCACTGATATAGCTGCCGTTGTATGTATGTATGTATGTATGTATGTATATATATATGTATGTATGTATGTATGTATGTATATATATGTATATGTATGTATGTATGTATGTATGTATATATGATATATATATATATATATATATATATATATATATATATATATATATATATTCTGTCAATAAAGAAACGTATATATGAACTTCTGTCAATAAAGAAACGCATAGGCGAAATATTAATGGAATTATCTCTTTAATACAAAGCGTGGCATAATTTCGTTATTTATGATCGTATTACAGACAAATTTGACATGCACATGTGACAATGTTCTTGCTATGGACTGACGGCAGTGGAGGCGTTTTTGTCACCAAACAGCGTCGCACGAGTTTCTTTCTCATTTTCTTTGTCGTTCTTAACCACATGCATGACGCCGATCAATCTAATTAAAATTAGCTCCGCTGGTTAATTACTATTACCTGTGGATCTAATAGCACCCCGTTGGAGTTCATATCCAGTTGATCTTTCATTCGACCAATCAAAACCTTACTTGCAAAATCATGCCAGTGATTTGAAAATAATTTGAAAACATTCGGGATTATGCTGAGGGTATAGGAAATGATTCGGGTGAATTACGAAGTATGCCGGAAACTAATTTCAATATAAAATATTATATAAAATTCGTTTCAAGCAAAAATAACCCAAACAAACAACAAAAAACAAAAACCGTGATGGTATAGCCATAAAATCTATTTATACTAGTATACAATCTTGAGTTTAGTACTGCACTTTTCCCCCTGTTTTATTTTGTTTTTATTGTTGAAATGGACCAACAAGTTCGCGTATCGCATAAATAATCTCGCCCGATATTTGTTGAACTTTTATACTCCCGAATAACGCCCTAAATGGCGAAGTGTAATTGGTCGATATTTAAATTGTTATTTATAGATGAAATGTCACTTGGACATGGGAGTCCAAGCAATGCTCTTAGATCTACTGGTAGACCAGTAGAACTAATTATTTTAATCAGACTGGACGCCGATAAAACCGGGGCGTGACGTAGCCTAGTGGTAATGCACTCGCTCGATGTGGAATCGATCGCCGTCGGTGGGCCCATTGGTCTATTTTTCGTTCCAGCCAGTGCACCACGACTGGTATATCAAAGGCCGTGGTATGTGCTATCCTGTCTGTGGGATGGTGCATATAAAAAATCCCTTCCTGTTAATCGAAACAGAGTAACCCATGAAGTGGCAACAGCGGGTTTCCTCTCTCAATATCAGTGTGGTTCTTAACCATATGTCTGACGCCATATAACCGTAAATAAAATGCGTTGATTGCGTCTATAAATAAAACGTGACCGGGACGTAGGCCAGTGTTGAAGCGTTCGCTTGATGCGCGGTCGGTTTGGAATCAGTCCTCGTCGGTGGGTCCATTGGGCTACTTCTCGCTCTAGCCAGTGCACCGTGGTATGTACTATCCTGTCTATGGGATGGTGCATATAAAAGAGCCCTTGCTGCTAATCGAAAAGATTAGCACATGAAGTGGCGACAGCGGGTTTTCTGTGTGGTCCTTAACCATATGTCCGACGCCATATAACCTTTAATAAAATGTGTTGAGTGCGTCGTTAAATAAAACATTTCCTTTCTTCGTTAATTAAAATATTTCCTTCCTTCCAATAAGGCTGTAATGACAATGTGTTGTGTATGTCGTTTAACAAAACCTTTTTTTTGTTGGTGGGGGAGGGGGGGGGGGGGGGAAGCGGGGCTTTATCTCAGTCGGTTATTTCAATTTCAACTTATTTGTTTAGGCCTTTTTCCAATTAAGGTTCAAGCACGCTGCCCTGGGCACACACCTCAGCTGCCTGGACGGTCTGTCCAGGACAGTGGGTTAGTTGTTAGTGGTTAGTATTCCAAATATCGTGGTTTGTACTGTCCTGTCTATGAAAAGGTGAATATAAAAAAAAAATCTCGTTAGTTTTTTGTTTTTGGTTGGAGAAGCGGGTGGGGGTGGCAGAAGCGGGTTTCCCCTCTTATAATCGTATCGTTGTGTTCCTTAATCATGTGTGTAACGCCAGGATAACCGTAAATAAATGTGTCGGATGCCTAGTCAACCAAAATACTTCTTCGTCTTCATCATCTTCTTCGCTCTCTCTCTCTCTGTCTCTGTCTCTCTGTCTCTCTCTCTCTCTCTCTCTCTCTCTCTCTCTCTCTCTCTCTCTCTCTCTCTCTCTCTCTCTCTCTCTCTCTCTCTCTCCGTGTCTGTCTGTGTCTGTCTGTCTGTCTGTATCTCTGTCTCTGTCACTGTCTCTCTCTGTAGCTCTCTCTCTCTCTCTCTCTCTCTCTCTCTCTCTCTCTCTCTCTCTCTCTCTCTCTCTCTCTCTCTCCGTGTCTGTCTGTATCTCTGTCTCTGTCACTGTCTCTCTCTCTCTCTCTCTCTCTGTAGCTCTCGCTCTGTCTCTCTCTGTCTCTCTCTCTACCATTTTGGTGTTATATATATATATATATATATATATATATATATATATATATATATATATATATATATGTATATATATGTGTATGTGTATGTGTATGTGTATGTGTATGTATATGCATATGTATATGTATATGTGTGTATATATATATATATATACACACACACAGTGCCGGATTTATAAGGGGGGCAATGGGGTCAATTACCCCTGGTCCCCCTGCCAGAGAGGCCTACCAGACTAAGAACTTCCTTTATAAAAAATTTAATAATTATAAAATTAGTTTTATTTTTTATTTTTTATTTGTCATGTAATTTGATTTCTATGTTGAGAAGCCCCCGAACCTAAAGTGTCCAGGGCCGCCTAAGGTCTAAATGGGGTCCTGTATATATATATATTCTGCGAGTTAGCATAAGTTTAATATGTTTTAATAATATGTTTTAATATAGTTTTTTATTCTTGAGTTCCACGTCATTCCATCGATTCCCTTTTGCCAGAAACAGACGAACAGAGTGCAGTATCAGAGTAACAAGGTTTAAATTACACGTTCATTCAATACCATATGGCATCGTCACCTAACGTGTTTTACTTGTACAGGATTCCTCTGAAGACCACACGTTTCACATCCAATGCCATCTTATAAAATAATGCGCTCTAGTGGTGTAGATAAAACAACCCAAATCATCTTATCTTATGTTTTCAATGTACACTTTTTTTAATTATTTATTTATTTATTTTTATTATTATTAATTTTTTTTTTGTCTTTTGGTGCATTAAAGATCCCTTGCTATACTATTAATTTTTTTTTTGTCTGTGGGTTGGTTAAACATATAAAGATCCAATAGCCTGACTACTAATCAAAAAAAAAAACTTTACCATATCTTTGATATCCAATAGCGGGATGATTAATAAATCAATGTGCTCTAGTGGTGTCGTCAAACCTGTGACTTTCAACAAACATCTTACAGGCCCGAGGACGGATTAATAAATCAATGTGCTCTAGTGGTAATTTTTATGGTTGTTCTATCGTCAGGTTTCCGTTTAACCTTATAAGACATTTTTCCCGAAATTAATGGCCGTCTTAGAACGGTAAAATACTTGATACGGTAGACAGTGTACGTTAGACGTATTTCATTAAAGCCCCGGCACACTGTCAATGATCGACTGGCCGGATCCACGACTTGAAAACCTGACGATGACTTCGGACGTGATTTTCCGCATTATTACGGTAGGTGTTAGTTGACAATGGGGAGCGGGGATCGGGGGGGTACAGTTTAGTAACCATAACGCGGATGGTCACGAATGATGCCTATCGTATGCGTCCTGATCATTGACAGGTGACCGGGGCTTAAGCTAAAGCATGGTAAGACAGGTGTGTGGCACGGAAAGCCCAAGAGACAAACTGGCCTGTCGCGGTTTGTACACAAAAACTGGGATGTTGGTGAACGTGATAGACAGTGGAACTTAATAGGATTTCTTTAGATCGGGTCAGCAATGGAATGGAATTCAAAGAAGGCCGGAAGGAGGCAGACGGATAAAACCAAAATACAAACAGGGATGGTAGCCCCACTCCCGTAGCTAGTCGTGATATTGAGCTTTGGGCTAGTAGATAGCTCCACTGTTTAACTACGGTTTTCGACGGATAAACCAAGGATTATTAAGGATAGGTGTTAGTTGACAACGTGGAGCCCTACGGATCGCCAAGGATTGGTACACTTTAGTACGGACCACAACGGATTGTCACGAATGATGCCGGATCGTATCCGTGGCTAACCCGGCGTCCTGATCCTTGACAGTGTGACTGGGCTTAAGCTAAAGATGGCAATTGGCTAGTGTGTGACACGGTAGCCACAAGAGACAAGCACCTGTCGCGGTTGGAGAAACAAGGACTGGGACGTGGGGATGAACAGTGATAGAAGTTGAACGATAGTGGGAGTTGCCGGATCGGGAAGCAATGGAATGGAATTCAAAGAAGAGAAAGGACAGGAGGCAGTGGGATAAAACCAAATATACAAACCAGGGCTTCTAGATTATGGTAGCCCCACTACCATGGCTAGTCATATTGAGCTTTGGGCTAGTAGATAGCTACTATTGCCATGCCCGACGGCTAGCAGAGCTTCTAGATTATGATAGCCCCACTCCCATGGCTAGTCATAAATTGACGTGTCCAGCACTGTTTTCTGTTACGGAGTATTTCCGGTTTGGCGTCAAGCGCACATGCGCCTGCTCATATATTTAATTGTCCCCATGATGTTTTTAGTACGTCGATCTCCTCTGGTTAGAAGACAGTAACAATTACCCTTCGAATCCAGCCATACTCCCGCAGCGAACGCTCGTCGGGAACAGTTAGACTTGCACAGGCCCAGGCTCAACTTTCCCACATTCAACGTATTTTTAATGTATACATTTCTAGGCCTCTCCACAGTAATATCTCCGTATCTCAAACCATATTTTGTGCAAGCTAAAACAGAAGTAAAACTTAAGAAACGTTAAATACCATATATGGCTGTATCACTCTTCGAATCTCGAACCATACTTTGTGCAAGCTAAAACAGAAGTAAAACGTAATAAATGTTAAATACTTTATATGGCTGTATCACTCTTCGAATATCGAACCACACATTGTGCAAGCTAAAACAGAAGTAAAACGTAAGAAACGTTAAATACCATATATGACTGTATCACTCTTCGAATCTCCAACCATACTTTGTGCAAGCTAAAACAGAAGTAAAACGTAATAAATGTTAAATACCATATATGGCTGTATCACTCTTCGAATCTCCAACCATACTTTGTGCAAGCTAAAACAGAAGTAAAATATAAGAAACGTTAAGTACCAAATGTCGCTGTATCACCGTTTAACGACCAATTGGGCTATTTCTCGTTCCAGCCAGTGCTCCACCACTGGTGTAACAAAGGCCGTAGTATGTACTATCCTGTCTGTGTGATTGTGCATATAAAAGATCAGTTGCTGCTAATCGGAAAGAGTAGTCCATGGAGAGGCGACAACGGGTTTCCTCTCTCAATATTTGCGTGGTCCTTAACCGTATTTCAGGGGCCATATAACTGTAAATAAAATGTGTTCAGTGCGCCGTTAAATAAAACATTGTCCTTCCTTCCTTCCGTGCTGTAACCAATCCATACTCACAAACGGACCTCCGCAGGTGCTGCTGTCCACCGATAGACGAGACACGATAGACGAGAGTCGGACGGGCATTTGACAAAATAGTGGATGATTCCATGATTCTCTATCCAGTGCCTCGTCTCTTGGAGGACAGCCACTCCTGGGGAGATTCTTTACTGGCTATTTCCGCCATCTTGCACCGCCACAAAGACGACTGCCATTGCCACACTAATTTGCTAAATCAAAAGACCAGTGGTAAAGCGCACGCCTGATGTGCGGTCGGTCTAGGATCGATCCCCGTCGGTGGGCACATTGGGTTATTTCTCGTTCCAGCCAATGCACCATGACTGGTATGTCAAAGGCCGTGGTATGTGCTATCCTGTATATGGGATGGTGCATATAAAAGATCCCTTGCTATTAATGGAAACATGTATCGGGTTTCCTCTTTATGGCTGAGTCAAAATGACCATATGTTTGACATCCAATAGCCAATGATTAACAAATCAATGTGCTCTTGTGGTGTCGTTAAACAATAAAATTAAAAACTAAATCATTAGAATAAGTACATCTGTGATGACATGCTCTCATGAATCACTGTCATAACAAACTAGTTTACTAAATAAAAACTTATTTATTATGTTTTATTTTATCTGTTAACATAAACATCCAAGCATACTTTGAATTTCCCTCCCAGTGACATAATGCAAAATGGCTGCACACAGATTTTAAAGCCTGCACTTACAGCATGGCCTAGTTTAGTTATAGTCTGTTTCAAAATTATCATTGATTGTCCTATATGTTTAACAAACACTATTTGTGCTCATTTGCAGTTAATAACAGACAACCTTTGTTGAATAATGATAAACATTTTTGACATCAGCTTTTTATATATTGTCATTTTGTGTTGCCCACACTAAGGATCATGGAACACCATTTATATTTAACTCATTTGCATAATCTATTTTTTTTCTGAAACAGACTATAACAGGAAGTGTTTGTTGTTTAGAACTTACAAAAAGTCGGATTCATTATTTGTTTGCTATTTTTTGTAAATATTAGCGACAGATGTGTTGTTTTAATGTTTGCTGCGCAGACGTATGTGCCGTCATGCAGGCCAGTAAATACACAAGTAACACAGCTACATAACAGCAAAAGAAAAGTGCCAAGGTGACGACAAGGCTGAAGAAAGTCCCACTAAAAATGCGCTCATTACTTGAGTTTAAAAAACATTAAAATTAAAATAACTTTCAGTAGTAACACGTTTATTGTTCCATTGTACTGTGGCGGTGAAACAAATATTTTTAAAGAAAGATTTTAACTTAAAAATATAACACAAATGCTTAGGTGCGCAGACTTAGGTGCCACCAGTGTATATATATACAACTTGCGAGAGATTTGCGAATGAATGTTGATATTGAAAATTTGGCAACATTCGATGAAAATGCACCAATGAAAATCCAAACACAGACTGGGAAAATGACTTGGTGAACAGCTACATAACAGCAAAAGAAAAGTGCCAAGGTGACGACAAGGCTGAAGAAAGTAAAAACAGCGGTGCAGAAGGCAGTGATGCAGAAGGCAGTGAGATGTCTTACAGTGACTGTTTAGGACTGATTAAAAAACTGAGAAATTTCGCTTTGGCTAAAGATGAAAGATTCTTGAATGAAATCATGAACATGGAAACTATGACGACAGATATTATCCTCAGAAATAAGTGCACAACCTCACAACACACCCTGGGCTCGTTTTTCATTAAACAATGACAATTTGCATTAAAATGTTTGTTGTTTGTGTGGGGTTTTTATAGATAGATATATATTAATTTATTACTGGAAATTCTATTAAAGTTATTACTCGGAATACATCGGACACTTTTCAAGGTGTAAACGAAATTTGCCGAGATGTTCCGAATGTTTCCGATGTAATTGAAGGGAAGTAACTCTAACGTGTTATGAGTTTCTAAAAAATATTCACAAAAGTGAATCTTCTGAAAACCGGATCCTGTGGAAACCGGACATATTCAAAGGTACCGTGGTGATCCGGTTTTGCCACTTTCCACTGTGTATATATATATATATTTATAATCAAGTGACTCATGTGAGTGAGTTGTGACTTACAAGAGTTCAGATGATGAATCTTCAATGAAGTCGTATGTTTGAAAAACAATGCTATTTGACACAGTGGTACTACAGTGGAATTCCTCTAAACCGGACACGCAGGGGATCAAGTAAAAGGTCCGATTTTAAAAGGTATCCGGTTTACAGAGGGTTTTTTCTGTACAGATATTTAAAAAGGGACTATGAAAAACGTCCTGTTTTGAGGGATTGTCGGTTTCCATAGGGTCCGGTTTTGAGAGGTTTCACTATATGCAATTTAATGAGATACATTTATTGGTGTGTGTGTGTGGGGGGGGGGGGGGAGCTACGTTATATGTATATGTATGTATGCTTTTATAACATTTAATACAGTAAACATTTGGGAGGGGTCATTGATTTATTGCCAGATGATACTAATTGTTTGACAACGAACACTGTCACATTTATCACTGATTTCAGCACTTGTTATTACCTGCACTGTCAAAAGCTCGGTGCACCTCGAACTTTGACGAGCCAGATGTCATTTGGTTTAGTACTACCTTCTAGTATCGTTTCAGCTAGTGCACTACGACTGGTATATCAAAGGTCGTGGTAAGTGCTATCCTTTTTGCTGGATGTTGCATATAAAAGATCCCTTTCTACTAATGGATAAATGTAGCGGGTTTCCTCTCTAAGACTATTAGTCAAAATTACCAAATGTTTGACATGTATCCATTAGCCAATGATTAATACATCAGTGTGTTCTATTGGCGTCATTAAACATTTATTTCATTTCAACTTATTTTCGTGCTCATATCATTATCCAATTAAGGTTCAAGCACGCTGTCCTGGTCATACACCTCAGCTATATGGGCTGCCTGTCCAGGACAGTGAGTTAGTTTTTTAATTGTTAGTGGTTAGTGAAAGAAAGGATGGTGTAGTGGCTTTACACTTACCCATCGAGTCATTAAATCTCGCTCTGGGTGGGAGCCGGTACCGGGCTGCAAACCCTATACTTACCAGACTTATGTTCGATGGCTTAACCGCGACGCCACTGAGGCCGCGTGTCGTTCAACAAAACAAAAACCTTAAAAAATAGACCAAGGGAAATAACTCTTTACAAAACCTTATCAATGTATTGTTGTTTATTTCAGGAAAAGAAAGAAAGAAATGTTTTATTTAACGACGCACTCAACACATTTTATTTACGGTTATATGGCGTCAGACATATGGTTAAGGACCACACAGATTTTGATAGGAAACCCGCTGTCGCCACATAGGCTACTCTTTTACGACAGGCAGCAAGGGATATTTTATTTGCGCTTCCCACAGGCAGGATAGCACAAACCATAGCCTTTGTTGAACCAGTTATGGATCACTGGTCGGTGCAAGTGGGTTACACTTACCCATTGAGCCTTGCGGAGCACTCTCTCAGGGTTTGGAGTCGGTATCTGGATTAAAACCCCCATGCCTCGACTGGGATCCGAACCCAGTACCTACCAGCCTGTAGACCGATGGCCTGCCACGACGCCACCGAGGCCGGTTTATTATTACTATTATTATTATTATTATATGAAACTACCAGCTATACTATCCCTTGAACGATTATCATGCTTGTGTATATAATTGTGCAGAAATGTTATAAAAATATTTATCCTATAACTTACCCATGATATCCATGTCATAAACCCATGTGATAATTTACTTTATTAACCCGGTTAATAATGGTATGCACATCTGCAAGGTCTCTAGGTAATTTGTTGCTGTGGATGGGTCGTTTGCTTACAAGCCAACTAGACCCGTGTACCTGAACGTCACGTTTTCAAAGATTTGTTTAAAATGCGTGACGTCAAACTAATCTGTGCTAATCGTGATGACGTCATATTATCGATGGCGGCGACTTTAGTATGGTGATTTACTAAAAAAGTAATTAGAATGTTATTTTAGAAGTGTTATAGGATAAATAGAATTCGCTACTCGTGTTTTTTAATATGTAAAATATCAACCTCGTCTAGTTAATCGGTATTTTTCTCGGTAGAGCCTCGAGAAATACCAATTAACATAACTCGGTTGATTTTTCAATATTAAAAAATACTCGTGACGAATCCTCTCTATATATTTTAAAACATGATTTCATATATGATTGAATAAAGCAGTTTATAAATAAATTGTTATCCCCATTAGGTGTTTGTAATACTATATGGTTTCGGTATTTGTTTGTAACTTCAAGTATTTTTAAAATGATGTTTGAAATATATATAAATACTCTTCAAAAGAAGAAACGCAAAACCACATTGTCGTAACATTTGGAGAATTGATTTAATTATTGAATGGTGAGTCCGATAATTACCAAATGTTGCAGTATTGTTCACAATTCACTCTAGTCCATTGTGAGTAAGTGATAGGACACACCACCAAGGTCAAGGTCATCTGGAGTCAATACCGGGTGTGGCCTCCGCGTGTGTTGACAACTGCCTGGCACCGCCTTCCCATTGAAGCAACCAGAGTACGGATGACTTCCCGGGGGATGGTGGCCCACTCGGCCTGCAAGGCTGCTGCCAGCTCGGGCAGGGTCTGGGGCTGTGGTTGTCGCTGTCGGAGGCGTCGGTCCAACTCGTCCCATAGATGCTCAATTGGGTTCATATCCGGTGATATCGATGGCCAAGGAAGGACATTAATGTTGTTGTTCTGTAGGAAAGCCGTTGTGAGACGTGCTGTGTGAGGCCTGGCGTTGTCATGTTGGAACACTGCGTTGGCGTTGGCCATAACTGGAACGATGTGTGGCCGGAGGATCTGGTCAATGTAGCCCTGTGCATTCAGGTTGCCCTGCACGTGGACCAGGTCAGTTCTGCCAGTGTGTGAGATGGCTGCCCACACCATGACACTACCCCCGCCGAATCTGTCCACTTCCTGCACGCAGTTTGCCGCATAACGTTCACCACGACGCCTATACACGCGACATCTTCCATCATGACGTCGGAGCAGAAATCGGGACTCGTCACTGAACCACACCTGTCTCCATCGCAGTTGAGCCCATTGTCGATGAATCTGGCACCACTGCAGTCGGAGTCGACGGTGTTGTGGTGTTAAGATGACACCTCGAACTGGACGTCTGGCACGAATTCCTACCTCACGTAGGCGGTTCCGTACGGTCTGGTCGGATATCCTGCGCAAACCTGGTATTGCTGCGGCTGTGGAGGTGGCAGTAGTCAATCGTTCCCGAAGGTGGCGTACCCGGATGTAGCGGTCCTGCCCGGGGGTAGTGACCCGTGGTCGACCGGATCTAGGGAGGTCACGTGTTGATCCATGTTGCTGGTAACGGTCCCACAGTCTGGAGATGGTGCTTGGGGACACATGGAATGCCCTGGCAACGGCCGTTCTGGATTCGCCTGCGTCTAGTCGGCCGATGGCATTGTTTCTCTGCGGTTCACTGAGACGTGGCATGTCCTGGATTGTCAACTGTCGGCCAGATACAGAGGCCAGGCAAGCGAACACCCTGCACTTTTATACTGTCGGTGTTCATGTTGCACGTGCAGACAACGCACGTGCAGTGGTGACATGGTTTGCACGTGGCTGCGTTTTTGCGAATATTCACATTTTGGAACTTTATTGTACAGTAGCTGCGTTTTATCGAATGTAACCGTGGGAATGTGTTTGGGACATGCAATGACCTTATATTCACAAAGCATGAACCGGTAGGAAACATAAAATCGGAGTTATAACCCATTTGTACCCTTTTGCGTTTCTTTTTTTGAAGAGTATAGATTTTGCATTTTTGCTTCGTGCTCCTTTCGAGCAAATTCCAGAATGTTCATCTCTGGTGTGGTGTATGGTTGTTTCTTTGAAGATGTTTGTTTGGTTTGTACCTGCCAAAATAAACATAATGAAACTGACTTATCATGCGTTTATAGAGTGGGTTTTTTTTTTTTTTTTTTTTTTTTTTTTTTTTTTTTAAATTTTCAAAATTACCTGAGCAGTCAAACAAAGTAAGAAAAAATTACAGAATTTACAATAGCTGTAAACGCAAAACAGTGTTTTAAAAAGAAAATGAAAGAAATGCTTCATGTAAGGATGTACTTAACACGTATTAACTACGTTATATGGTATTGAACACGGTAAGGACATATAATCAGAAAGGCAACCTGCTACGCGGTCCATTGTCTTTTGAATAGCAACTGATCTTTTATATGCAGTATCCGAGAGTAGGATAGTAAATATCATGGCCTTTCTTAAACCAGTCTGGATCCCTCGCTGGAACGAGAAAACGCCCAGTGGGCCCCCTGATGATGATCAACCCTACACCGACCGCGCCTCGAGCGAGCGCTCTATCAGTAGACTACATTTCATTCCTTAAATGCGCTTTGACTTCAGAAGCTAAACCATGCAGGTTTAATAATGCATGATGGGGGGAGACATCATTGCTTAGAGAAACCTTCATGCACGTGCACATCATTATGCAATTAACTGTTCACCGTAACAATATAGTTGTGAATTTAAATAGGTATATATCGCCCCTCCGTAATATTTTAATACAGGAACATACAGTAAACTCACGTGTTTTGTTTCCAATAAGAAGAAATAAAAAATGTTGCAGTAAAATATGCAAATAAAAATAAGCAACCTGTTCTTTCTGCGGCATGGTGTTTTGAGTTGTCGTCTCGGTATTACCAATCGGAGAAGGGCTTCTGTTGACAGTACCAGAGGGCAGTTCATCTTCGTCCATGGGCATGTTGATGTTTTCGCAGTCAGTGTTATCCTCATCCTCATCACTGGGCTGTGAAGTCTGGGTTGTCCTTGCTGCTGCTGACGTGGCGGCATCGTCATCGAAAGTGTTGATGAGCGGAATCAGGTCATCCTGGATTGTTTCGCAGATATCTTGGGCTGTGAAGTCTGGGTTGTCCTTGCTGCTGCTGACGTGGCGGCGGCATCGTCATCGAAAGTGTTTGTGATACCTTGTTGTGGAGAAGTCGGCTTTTCCCCACCACAAGTTATGATTATATCTCGTTTATGTTTCGCATGGTCTTTCCTTGCCTGACACTGTGCCCGTCGCCACCAGTCTCTTATCTGCGTCACTGTTTTCCCGGAATGCTCAGGGAAATGATCGTGGTAATCTTGGATAACCTCCTCCCAGGCGGCCTTTTTTTTTCTTGTTAAAATTAATGTCATTTCTATTATCTTCTATTATATGAGCTCTCTCTTTAATTGTTTGCACCAAAAATGCGTTTTCAGCATTTGAAAAATTTGTAGTTCTTTTTTTTATCTGACATTACCTCCAGTAGATAACGCTCACAGGCGTTTATAGAAGTAATGCAGTGCCATTGTAATTGTACTGTGTGAAAACTATACTCTTCCATACGTGCATGCAGTTCAGTTCAATAGAATGTGTTTCACTTGTTGCATGCAATGTGTGCACCTGTCGTAATTTCAGTGAAATAAACAACTTGTATGTTTCATGTTCTCGCCAGCTTTCAGGGAAGAAATATGGGTGGTGAACAGTGAGGGCTCAGAGAAAAAAACACAATAAAACAGTCTTTGAAAGATTGTTTATTTCGTTCGTCCTTTAATCAGTCCAAGAGTAAACACAAATTCGTGGCGATCTACGCATATATCCCGAGGTACATTCCCCTTCCCCACATCCGACATATATTTCGTAAGACCAGCGCATTCCTGCTATTGCATATATTTGTACACTTTAAAACGGTACTCTAAAACAATGTTTTCAGTGAAACAGTGTTTTTTTCTTAAAACAGTTTTTATGATATCGATTTAAAATGTGTTTTAGGTTAGAACATGTTTAGTTAAAATATGTTTTACCTAAAACGCCTTTATAAATATGGGCCATAGTCTTTAAAACATATGTTCTTGTTTTAGCGTCTATACTGCTAATTAATGGATGTGTGCTTCACAGTTTACTATAAATAAACTTTTGACATGTCGCCTCCTTCAGGAAAAACTGCAATTGGAATGTATTAAATTAACCGTTCTCAACAAGTTTGTTTTCTCTTTCCATTTAATTATTTAACTTCTACTTCATGCGGTGTATTGTCATAGTAAGTGTATCTACAAATGTCAAGCGTAGCCTGCCCAGAGGCAATTAGATGCTTTCCATAGTCATACTTTCTTAATTGATACACAGTAGAGATGTCGGGACTGAATGGGTACTAGTATTCCTGAAGGTGTGAAGATCGGTTATTTGCTGCACCTTATCGCTGTTGTTAAATATCCCTTTTATATAATAGTAAACATTTACTGTGGCTGCTTAATATAGGTATTTTAGCGATTTGGGATCCGATTTGGGTAGCCGCTGACCGCGTTAAACAGGTGACTGCTTATTACAGGTTCATTTACGTTATAAATCGTTTGGGAGGGGAAAAAAGTAGCCGCTTAAGGCAGGTGACCGCTGAATACAAGTGGCCGCTAGGACAGGTTTTACTATATATATATATATATATATATATCATTTTGTGTATCAAAATACTATCAGCAACGACAGTTTGATCACTCTACACGCATCGAGTTTTAGAGGTGCATACTCTATTAAATCTTTATGGCGGGACCAAAGAATTAGGTCGAGAGATCGAGGTTATCGAGTTTTCGAAGGTCGTTATTACTACTTTGTATAGCAATTCGGCCGGGACCGTCGCTTCAGATCGAGAGATGGAAGTTTTCGAGAGATCGAAGGTGGAGTGATCGAAGTTTGACTATATATATATATATATATATATATATATATATATATATATATATATATATATATATATATATATATAAAGTTATTCAATTCCGTTTAGCTGTGGGTTCAGTCTAACCCTTAACATATTTGTTAGTATTGTAACTCCTGATATAAAATAAAAAACAAAAATATATTACCAGCCACTTGGACTTAGGACTGGTTTAACGACTCCGTGGATAGGTGCAAGGCCACTACATCGACTTCTCTTTCACTAGCCTGGGTGGCGCAGTGGTTAAGCCATCGGACTACAGACGTAGGTACAGGGTTCGCAGCCCGGTACCGGCTCCAACCAAGAGCGAGTTCTTAAGGGACTCAATGGGTGGGTGTAAGGCCACCACACCATGTTCTCTCTATCACTAACCACTAACAACTAACCCCCTGTACTGGACACACAACCCAGATAGCTGAGGCGAGTACCCAGGACAGCGTGCTTGAACCTTATTTGGATCTAAGCACGAACATAACAACACATTAACTGAAAAGAAATGTACGACAAATCAAATGTAGCTACGATCATTGCTGTTAAACATATGATTCGTTTTCAGGACTTAATACGTTTAGGCGTACGGGCTGCCATTTTTGTAGTTGGGCAGACTGGTTTTTTTGCCCGAATTAAACAAAAGCGATCGAATCTGAATAACATTGATTCATATTAGTATTAGTGCCAAACCGCTATATAGTGGTGCAAATGAACCACTACCCATTGTTACATGGATTACAACTACAATTGCCGCTAGAATGAGGAAAATACATGTTAAAATGTATGTTTTCTTTAACGAAAACACACTAGAGCACATTAATTTATTAATCGTCGGCTATTGCATGTCAAACGTTTGGTAATTCAGACATATAGTCTTAGAAGGGAAACATTTATTTCCCATTCCAATCCAATCCAATAGGTTTTAACGTGCACATTCAGAGCAAGCTATTTTAGCGCACGTCTGTCCTGGGACAGGTGCCGACCTGGGCCGGCTTCTCCGTCCAGGACAGAATTAGTAGCAAGGGATCTTTTATACGCACCATGCCACAAACAGGATAGCACATACCACGGCCTTTGATATATAAGTCGGCTTACATGGCTTACATGTTAAAAATGCGTTAGCACATTTTGCCCGATTATCACCATCGTTTTTGCCCAAATTTTCTCCATCACTGTTTGGGGAGGGGGGTGGGGGGCACTTGCTGTTCATGTTAATACGCCACCCTATCACCTTATTCATTGTAATTCATTTTAGTGCCGGGGCGGAACGTAACCCAGTGGTAAAGCGTTCGATTGATGCGCGGTCGTCTAGGATCAATTTCCGTCGGTGGACAACTGGTGTGGAATGTACTATCATGTCTTTGGGATGGTGCATATAAAAGATCCTTTGCTGTTAATCAAAAAGAGTAGCCCATGAAGTGGCGACAGTGGGTTTCCTCTCTCAATATCGATTTGGTCCTTAACCATATGTCTGACGCCATATAATCGTATATAAAAAATAAAAATTAAAATGTGTTGAGTGCGTCGTTAAATAAAACATTTCCTTCAATCCTTCATTTTAGTGACTGTACCCAACTAAAGACCCTGGACGCGCCAGAACATTGGCTAATGACGGCGAAGTTAGTGTAATGCTAGGCTCAGACTATCAGCTGTCTTGACGGAGTTGGCCATTTGGACAGTTGCGTCGTCATTTCCTCGACTCCTAACTTACAATCTGTGCGCTCAGATTAACAACTAATCGGACGTAGGAGTTGCATACGAGGATAATTGCGTTGTAAGAGTTCTCAGACTAAACAATAGCAAGTTGTGAGAGCGGCGAGTTGGCCAATTCCGCCGTGACAGTTGGTAGTCTGAAATACCAGTTGTGGTGCACTGGCTGGAACGAGAAAAAGGAATCAATCCCCAAACCGACCGCGCATCAAACGAACGCTTTACCACTGGGTTATGTCTCGCCCCTATTCACTGTTCAAGACATAACCTAAAAATCCAAACAATGAAATAATCATCAATAAAACATTTGAAATATTTACCAGAAAAAAAAAAACAACAAAAAAAAAACACACCTTTCCTTTTGGGGGGTTTTCCGTCAGTATATAAAAACTGTCCAGTTTCTCCTACGAATTTCTTATTTCCTGTCAATCTGGCAGCTCCTTCTACCTCTTTGAACTTGATGCGTGGTCGGTTTAGGATCGATCCCCGTCGGTGGGCCCACTGGGCTATTTCTCTTTGCAGTCAGTGCATCACGACTGGTATATCAAAGACCGCGGCATGTGCTATCCTGTCTGTGGGACGGTGCATATAAAAGATCCTTTGTTGCTAATGGAAAAAGAGTAGCCCATGAAGTGGCGACAGCGGGTTTCCTCTCTCGATATCTGTGTGGTCCGTAACCATATGTCGGACGCCATATTACCGTAAATAAAACGTATTGAGTGTATCGTTTCATAAAACATTTCTTTGTTCTTCTTCGGTCTAGGCCAAATGGCCTTACACTCTTTATTTGTCAAATTCGATGACTGAGGGGTGTGTGTGTGTGTGGGAGGGGGGGGGGGGGATTTAGCTCATCCGGTTGAGTGTTCGCTCGAGGTGTTTGCGTCGCAGGGTCAAACCAACTCCATGGTTCAATTCAACTGATTGGATTTTATCTCGTTCTAGCCAGCGCACCACAACTGGTCAAAGGCCGTGGTATTAGGAAAAAAATGTAGCAGGTTTTCTCAGAGGACTACGTGTCGGAATTACCAAATGTTTGACATGCAATAGCCGATGATTAATTAATCAGTGCGCTCTAGTGTTGTGGTGTCGTTAAACAAAACAAACTTCAACACACATTAATTCGATGCCCCAGTAAGTCGGTGAAACGTCCTGTGGGTGGGAACCAGTACAGTGTGGCGATCCCAGTACCTACCAGCCTTAAGACGCTGCTTTTCTTGGAGAAATCGCTCCTGATATTAGTTATTTAACATCACCGGCCTCGGTGGTGTCGTGGTTAAACCATCGAACATAAGGCTGGTAGGTACAGGGTTCGTAGCCCGGTACTGGATCCAACCCAGAGTGAGTGTTAACGACTCATTGGTTAGGTGCAAGACCACTACACCTTCTTCTCTCTCACTAACCACTAACAACTAACTCACTGTCGTGGAAAGACATCCCAGATAGCTGAGATGTTTACCAGGAGAGCGTGCTTGAACCTTAATTGGATATAAGCACAAAAATACGTTGAAATGAAATAAATGACTCATTGCAAGCTAAAACTCGCATAACAAAAATAAATTAAATCAATACTACTGGATTAAATAAAATAAAACTAAACAAAATAATTCAAAATTAAAACAAAAGAAAACAACATACCAACACTTATCTTAAATGTAGCGCATTAAATTTTATTTGGGTGTTTTAAAGATAATAATTCACACTGGTAAGGGCGACGTTTCTTTTTGTCTGACTGGTGTAACATGAAATGGCGACGTCGACCAATTCTCGGTAATTATGTCCTATACCTTCGTGTACACACCAGGTGAGGACGTTCAGCACAACCGTAACCCCAGATGTATAGGACTAGCAAAACCGTAACCCCAGAAGTTTGAGTCTAGCACAACCGTAACCCCAGATGTGTGGGACCTACCGCAGCCGGAAGGTCATATGATCCCGACTACGTCCTGTGCACCATCTCTGTAGAACATCTCGAAATCTCGCTCTGCAGAAGAAAAGAAAACAAAAACATTTTCACTGATTTGTGAAGGGTTTTTTTTCTGATGTCGAGCGGGACATAGCTCACATGATGCGCGGTCAGTTTAGGATCGATCGATCGATCTCGTTCTAGACAGTGCACCACGACTGGCATATCAAAGACCGTGGAATGTGCGATCATGTCTGTGGGATGGTGCATATAAAAGATGGGAGCGGGGAGGAGGGGGGGGGGGGGCAGTACGTAGCCCAGTGGTAAAGCGCTCGCGTGATGCGCGGTCGGTCTAGGATCACGACGCCACCGAGGCTGGTTAACCAAGGGCCAAAAAGGGCACATGTAGCACTTCCTGAAAAAGGCAACTCAATAAACGTTTGTCATCCGTGAAATCTTTTTAAAAACAAATTGTTCCAAAAAAACAGGGCATTTAAATGTTCTTCGGCGGGGGGGGGGGGGGGGGGGGGGGGGCACATGTCCCTCTAGTCAACTCCTTTGGATCCGCCCTTGATGATCCTCGTCAAATATACATCCCGAAATTAGGCAGTCATTTTAAACATGTATCTGTTGTTTCACCTGTCGTCACATGTCATCTGATAAACACATACGACTGCTTGTCTATTATATGATGTGACATATTTGGAACAAAAACGTTTTTCTCTGTATAGAACGATGCGATTAGTAACGAAGGTATTGAACATGCGAATTAGATGTTTTACTGCATGCAAACATCGTGCGTACTAGAGAGGATGTTAAATATGTTAAATATAAAATATTTTACAGTACTAAAGACAACATGATTATTAGGTGATATTAAATATTTGTAATAAAATATTGTACCTGTATACAAACATTTGAAATACGAAATATTTTATCAGTATACAAACTGGTCATATCAGAGGGTCATACATATTTGAAATATGACATGTCTCACCTGTATACAGACAACGTGGTTAATACACAGGGTAATCAATATTTGAAATATGACATGTCGCTCCTGTATACAGACAACGTGGTTATTACAGAGGGTGATCAATATTTGAAATATGACATGTCTCACCTGTATACAGACAACGTGGTTAATACAGAAGGTAATACATATTTGAAATATGACACGTCTCACCTGTATACAAACAACTTGTTTAATACAGAGGGTAATCAATATTTGAAATATGACACGTCGCACCTGTATACAAACAACGTGGTTAATACAGAGGGTAATCAATATTTGAAATATGACATGTCTCACCTGTATACAGACAACGTGGTTAATACAGAGGGTAATCAATATTTGAAATATGACACGTCGCACCTGTATACAAACAACGTGGTTAATACAGAGGGTAATCAATATTTGAAATATGACATGGCACACCTGTATACAGACAACGTGGTTAATACAGAGGGTAATCAATATTTGAAATATGACACGTCGCACCTGTATACAAACAGCGTGGTTAATACAGAGGGTAATCAATATTTGAAATATGACATGTCTCACCTGTATACAGACAACGTGGTTAATACAGAGGGTAATCAATATTTGAAATATGACACGTCGCACCTGTATACAAACAACGTGGTTAATACAGAGGGTAATCAATATTTGAAATATGACATGTCTCACCTGTATACAGACAACAACGTTACTAGAACAACCAACATGGCGGATCCTAGCACTAGAAGGACAATGGCATAAGTAGGAAAATACTCTGAAATATAGTAATAATAATAATAATCATAATAATAATCAGAAGATGAAGAAAAAGAAGAAGAAGAAGCAGAAGAAGAAAAAGAAAAAGAAGAAATGATAATAATAACAAACAGAAGAAAGCAAAAGAAACGAAACAAAAACAATATTTGTTTAACGACATCCCACATTTTTATTGTACGCTATTTGCTATTTGGTGTGTAACATATGGCTATTCCGAGAACTGGCCTGGCGCTTATAAAGCTTTTAGAGTCTAGACTCGATACTCTTAAAAGCGCGCTCTTCACCTCTTCACCTCTTCTGGACATGTTCCAACTGTTCTGTTCTGGGCAGCGAAAGGAATGAGTTTGGAACAGGAAGTTAATTCACCAACATGGCTGCTTCTATTGAGGAAGTGGCTGCTGCAGCAATCATGATACTTGAATCGGAATAAGACGACAGTGATGATGCTAGTCCATCACTGACCATGTGGGGCTGACAGATCGAGGGTGCAAAGGAAAGTTTCTAGGAGGGTTCGGGGGTATGCTCCCATGTAAAATTTTGAAAACAAGATGCCCTGAAATGCAATTTCCTGCATTCTACAAGCAGTCACGGCCGTACCACTTTGTTGTTCATATTTGTTGTTTTTGCGAAAATGTCCTTCACAGGTGAATTTGAAAGGAGTCTGGTAACCTGAGTCGTACAGTATTTTTTTTCACTGCGCCGCCCCTGATAATTAATCTCTGCCTTACGATTTACTACCAATAATATTTTTGATTCCGAGCTCCCCAGCCCTTCCCCCTGCTCTGCCGTGCCTGAGTAGTAGTAGTAGTAGTAGTAGTAGTAATATTATTAGTAGTAGTAGCAGCAACAGCTACAGCAGCAGCAGTAGTAGTAGTTGTGGTAGTAGTAGTAGTAGTAGTAGTAGTAGTAGTAGTAGTAGTAAACTCGCATCCTGTTAAGTCGCGCTATTTGGATTTTCATAAGGAAACTACCACTTGTTTGAGTTCCCAGCACAGAAGTGCAGTCAGCAGCAAAGAACATTTTACTATATCCAAATTTTTGTAAGGTTTTATCTTCAAAATTAATTTCTCTGCATGAACAAAAATAGGGCAAAAAGACATGACCCAAAAACTACATTATAACACGTGTAGTTGTTTTATTATTTTTATTATTATTATTATTTATGGGGATCATGCAAACATTAATAATAATGGGGGAAAATGTCGTCTGCATGTGCATGTTTACATATGCGTACTAATGAGTGACGTCAGTAAAAGTGTAAGGTCACACGTCCATCGTTTTTCTATGGAATCAAATAAGGGCGTTAAAATTTAAAAACGTAAAATTTGATATTATTAGTACTGACGTCGAATAAATAATAAATGCATATTCAGATACAAAATTAGAGAAATAAAAATGATCCGAAGGTTCAATAGTTCGAAGGTTCAATAGTTCGAAGGTTCAGTAGTCCAAAGGTTCATTGATCCGAAACACTGTGCTCCGTGAACACAGGCTAATGTTATACTACGTCTAATATGTGAATGGTATAAATAGGGCGTTATATGTTAACGTATTTTACCCTTCATAATTTGGATAATGGAAATGACATCATGTCAAAAGACCACACATGCATACTAGTATATAGCTTTGGAACATGAAATATATTTTGGTTTTTCTTCAGTTGTCTCTCAAGTCTTGGTATAGTTTCTTTTGGTCCACGCAGAGGAAAAGTGGCGCACAGTCTTACAGTAATGGAAGACTATTGAACAGCTGTTACCTATTCTGTTTCAGGATATGTTTGAAGCTTGTGGTGAAGTCTTTTTCGGCTAAACACATTATTAACTGTTGAACAGTGTGGACTGTGCCGGACGTCTTGTGTGCTGTAGTCCTTGTTAAAGCTGCTATATCCGGTTATCCTGTTATAACATCGACTACGAAATCAAAATGAAGGCATAACTGCAATTTTACGTCTTGCCAATTGAGTAGTAGGTTGTTGACGATATCCGTTGATAGCGATGACGGATGAGTGTAATAAAGGTGCAGTTGTGCTTTTATTTTGCATTAGTATTGGATATTACAACATGGAAACCGGATATAGGAGCTTTAACTGTTGGATTTCAATAAAGTAATTTTAATTAAAAACTGACAGATTATTTATATAATTATATATTAATAGCATCATCAAGCGTTTAAATCGTGACCACTGTAGAATGTTCTTGTATAAACTACATGAATGATCGTTACATACCGTTTAGATTCCGAGTTGCTTCAAACCGTACCTAAGGAGCAAACATTGGCGTTGCCTGGGGAGGGGAAGAGGGACCATGCTCTCCCCAAGCACACATCTTTTCCCTCCAACTACATTGTTTATGTTTGTCTGTCACCCTATTAACATAGGGCCGGGTCATAGCTCAGTGATACAGTGCTCGTCTGATGCACGATCGATCCCCGTCGGTGGACTATTTTTCATTCCAGCCAATGTTCCACAACTGCTGTAACAAAGGCCGTGGTATGTAATAGCATGTCTTTTGGATGGTGCAATAGCCCATGAAGTGACAGCAGCGGGTTTCTGTCTCTATATCTGTGTGATCCTTAACCATATGTCCGACGCCATATAATCGTAAATATCTTTCCTTCCTTCACTATGACAGTCTCAAAAACAATGTGGTTGACCCTCCAATAAAAAGTCCTGGCTACGTCAATGGGAGCGAACGCGAGATGAATCTAAGTAAAGTATGATTTCAGTTATCAAAAAGGCTATAATAGTAAAACATATGCCTTAGTGTTTAAAAACGAAATGTAAGATAAATGGTATCTAACTGACACGAGAGCTGGAGAACGAGTTGTAGAACTCTCTCTCTCTCTCTCTCTCTCTCTCTCTCTCTCTCTCTCTCTCTCTCTCTCTCTCTCTCTCTCTCTCTCTCTCTCTCTCTCTCTCTGGGGAAAACGTAGAAAAACGAGTCTATAGAGGGCGATCGACCCTCGGACCCATCACACGTCAAACAAGTACCCTACCAGTGAAATACATCCCAAACCCATGTAAAATGATAACAAATACAGCATTTCAATAAAATACAGGACAGTACATACCACTAGTACTCTACCAATGAACTACATCCCAATTCCATGAAAATGGATAACAAATACAGCATTTAATTAAAATACAGGACAGTACATACCACTCAATGACGTTAATAAATGACGCCACTCAATGTCTGCATGTTGAAGAAGACTCACGCACTAAAAGAAGATAACGAATAGAGTATGGATGACACCACTCAAGGGCGGAATGTGGAGGAAGATCCTAGAAGTAGCCGAAGATAATAAATAGAGTATGACGTTAATGAATGACGCCACTCAGTGGCGAAATGTTGCGGAAGACCCTAGCATCAGACGAAGATAACAAATAAAAGGACATTCCTGAGTTTGCTGCAAGTTTTAAGATGTTATCGACTAACGGAGACTTTTAACGACTGTAATTACATATCAAACATATTTTGTCTGCATAAAATATTAGAGACTGTATATTAAACGTGTTTCTGATCGTTCTAATATTTGTACTAGGTTAAATTTCATGTTATTTCCTAAAAAAAAGATTTTTTTCGTACGTACGAAATTATTTAAAGACAAAATCCAGTTTGGGCTTCTCACAAATATTCAGACGACCAGAAACACAATGAATATACAGACACTGATCTTGTAAACAAGAACATATATTTAATATGTAAGTTTAATCGTAGAAATATTTTATTAGTCGAAAACATCCTACAATGAAGCAAACTCAGGAATGTCCCTTTAATGAATGACGCCACTCAATGACGAAATGTTGAGGAAGACCCTAGCACCAGAAGAAGCTAACAAATAGAGCATGGCGTCAATGAATGACGCCACTCGGTGTTGGAATGTTGAGGAAAACCCTAGCACCAGAAGAAGATAACAATGAATGACGCCACTCAGACCTTAACACATAAAACATAGAGCATGACATTAATGAATGGCGGAATGCTTAGTCACACCTCATCAAAAAAAGAAAAGAAAGGAAGATAACAAATATAGCATGATGTTAACTAATGGCACCACTCAATGATCAAAACAAGAAAACAAATATTGCATGACGTTAATGAATGACGCGACTCAATAACGGGATTTTTATCAAGACCCTAGCACTGGCAGAAGATAATACATACAGTATGACGTTAATAAATGACGCCACTCTACGGCGGGATGTTGAAGAAGACCCTAGCACAGGAAGAAGATAACAAATAAAGCATTGCATTAATGAATGTCATGATGCGACTCATTGACGGAGGGTTTATATTAAGCATTGTAAAATTGACTGAATTTATACTGTAATACATTTTCATTTTGAATAGCTTTTGTTATTACCTTTATCTCGACACCTAGATCCGTCAAAGCCACATTCTGGAGTGTCTGGAGGAGGGTTCACCCTGCCTCCCGCCCAATGAATAGACTTGCCCGGCACAGGCTCGTAGTATTGTTGTACGCCATAGTAATTGGCAACAACCTGCAGAAATAAAAAAAAACATTATCAGTGGAACTGGAAAATCCACTACAAAAAAAATGTGGGTGTATCTATATGCAACAATTACTTCTGATAGTTTGAAAAGACTGAGTCTCTAACCCTAACATGGGCAGATCCAAGGTATTATAAATATCCCTCCCTCCCTCCTCTCTCTCTCTCTCTCTCTCTCTCTCTCTCTCTCTCTCTCTCTCTCTCTCTCTCTCTCTCTCTCACACACACACACACACATATGCAACATACACATGCACACACACACACACACACACACACACACATATATATATACATGCACATACACACAGTCACACACATTCACACAAACACACGCACAAACACCGACACACACCGACACACACACACACACACACACACACACACACATGCACACATAGAGAGACACACACAAATACAATTACACATACACATACACACACACACACGCACAAACCAACAAACACACACACACACGCATACACACACGCACACACACACACAAACACACACATACACAAACACACACACACACAAACACACGCACACACCAATAACTTACCTCAAATTTACCTGTTTGTGGATCCATATCAAGGAGAGAAAAATCAGAATCTCTGTCTCCATTTTCATCGATATAGACCATCCCGGTGATTCCTGGCAACACACAATCACACACGTGACGACAGACAAACATATTATGTTGATTTAAAGACACATAACAACACACATACTAACACGTGACGACAGACAAACATATTATGTTGACTTAAAGACACACGACAACACACAGACAAACACGTGACGACAGACAAACATATGATGTTGATTTAAAGACACATGACAACACACAGACAAACACGTGACCACAGACAAACATATTATGTTGATTTAACGACACATGACAACACACAGACAAACAGGTGGCGACAGATAAACATATTATGTTGATTTAAAGACACATGACAACACACATACAAACAGGTGACGACAGACAAACATATGTTGATTTAAAGACACATGACAACACACATACAAACAGGTGACGACAGACAAACATATGTTGATTTGAAGACACATGACAAACACGTGACGACAGAGAAAGATGTGTTGGTGACAGACATATGACAACACACAGACAAACACGTGACGACAGAGAAAGATGTGTTGGTTGACAGACATATGACAACACACAGACAGACACGTGACGACCGACAAACAAGTGATTACAGAGAAAGATATGTTGGTTTAAAGACACATGACAACACAAAGACAAACACGTGACGACAGACAAACATATTATGTTGGTTTAAAGACACATGCCAACACAAAGACAAACACGTGACGACAGACAAACAAGTGACTACAAAGAAAGATATGTTGGTTTAAAGACACATGGCAACACACAGACAACACGTGACGACAGAGAAAGATATGTTGGTTTAAAGACATATGACGACACACAGACAAACACGTGACGACAGAGAAGGATGTGTTGGTTTAAAGACACATGGCAACACACAGGCAAACACGTGGTTACAGAGAAATATATGTTGGTTTAAAGACATATGACAACACAGAGACAAACACGTGACGATAGACAAACGTATTATGTTGATTTGAAGACACATGACAAACACGTGACGACAGAGAAAGATGTGTTGGTGACAGACATATGACAACACACAGACAGACACGTGACGACAGACAAACAAGTGATTACAGAGAAAGATATGTTGGTTTAAAGACACATGACAACACAAAGACAAACACGTGACGACAGACAAACATATTATGTTGGTTTAAAGACACATGCCAACACAAAGACAAACACGTGACGACAGACAAACAAGTGACTACAAAGAAAGATATGTTGGTTTAAAGACACATGGCAACACACAGACAACACGTGACGACAGAGAAAGATATGTTGGTTTAAAGACATATGACGACACACAGACAAACACGTGACGACAGAGAAGGATGTGTTGGTTTAAAGACACATGGCAACACACAGGCAAACACGTGGTTACAGAGAAATATATGTTGGTTTAAAGACATATGACAACACAAAGACAAACACGTGACGACAGACAAACATATTATGTTGATTCGAAGACACATGACAAACACGTGACGACAGAGAAAGATGTGTTAGTGACAGACATATGACAACACACAGACAAACACGTGACGACAGAGAAAGATGTGTTGGTTGACAGACATATGACAACACAGAGACAGACACGTGCCGACCGACAAACAAGTGATTACAGAGAAAGATATGTTGGTTTAAAGACACATGACAACACAAAGACAAACACGTGACGACAGACAAACATATTATATTGGTTTAAAGACACATGCCAACACAAAGACAAACACGTGACGACAGACAAACAAGTGACTACAAAGAAAGATATGTTGGTTTAAAGACACATGGCAACACACAGACAACACGTGACGACAGAGAAAGATATGTTGGTTTAAAGACATATGACGACACACAGACAAACACGTGACGACAGAGAAGGATGTGTTGGTTTAAAGACACATGGCAACACACAGGCAAACACGTGGTTACAGAGAAATATATGTTGGTTTAAAGACATATGACAACACAAAGACAAACACGTGACGACAAACAAACATATTATGTTGATTTGAAGACACATGACAAACACGTGACGACAGAGAAAGATGTGTTGGTGACATACATATGACAACACACAGACAAACACGTGACGACAGAGAAAGATGTGTTGGTTGACAGACATATGACAACACACAGACAGACACGTGACGACCGACAAACAAGTGATTACAGAGAAAGATATGTTGGTTTAAAGACACATGACAACACAAAGACAAACACGTGACGACAGACAAACATATTATGTTGGTTTAAAGATACATGCCAACACAAAGACAAACACGTGACGACATACAAACAAGTGACTACAAAGAAAGATATGTTGGTTTAAAGACACATGGCAACACACAGACAACACGTGACGACAGAGAAAGATATGTTGGTTTAAAGACATATGGCAACACACAGGCAAACACGTGGTTACAGAGAAATATATGTTGGTTTAAAGACATGACAACACAAAGACAAACACGTGACGACAGACAGACAAACAAGTGAATACAAAGAAAGATATGTTGGTTTAAAGACACATGACAACACACAGACAAACACGTGACGACAGACAAACAAGTGACTACAAAGAAAGATATGTTGGTTTAAAGACACATGACAAGACACAAACACGTGGCGACAGAGAAAGATGTGTTGGTTTAAAGACACATGACAACACACAGACAAACACGTGACGACAGTGAAAGATATGTTGGTTTAAAGACACATGACAACACACAGACAAACACGTGACGACAGACAGACAAACAAGTGACGACAGAGAAGGATGTGTTGGTTTAAAGACACATGGCAACACACAGGCAAACACGTGGTTACAGAGAAATATATGTTGGTTTAAAGACATGACAACACAAAGACAAACACGTGACGACAGACAGACAAACAAGTGAATACAAAGAAAGATATGTTGGTTTAAAGACACATGACAACACACAGACAAACACGTGACGACAGACAAACAAGTGACTACAAAGAAAGATATGTTGGTTTAAAGACACATGACAAGACACAACCACGTGACGACAAAGAAAGATGTGTTGGTTTAAAGACACATGACAACACACAGACAAACACGTGACGACAGTGAAAGATATGTTGGTTTAAAGACATATGGCGACACACAGACAAACACGTGACGACAGAGAAGGATGTGCTGGTTTAAAGACACATGACAACACACAGACAAACACGTGACGACAGTGAAAGATATGTTGGTTTAAAGACATATGGGCACATTTTGAACAACAGCTTTCTGTTGTCTAACGTCTGATTATGTACGAGCACCAGACAGTGGATAATAGAATAATAGAAGCATTGATGACTTTGACTAACATCCTTTTGACTCTGCCTTGTGCAGAGATAAGATTTTGAGAATTGAATATGATTTTGTTGTTCAGAGTTATTTACCATTTTGTCTAAAATGGATACGAGAGATATGTTTGGTTAAGACAACCTGAGCATATTTTAAACTACTTTAGTAGGACATAGACGAATATGTCAAGGACTACATCTGTATTCATTATCAAAGCCGTATCTCTGCACAATACACAGTGGAATGGGCATTTGGCAAAATAGTGGTTGTTTCCACGAATCTCTACCCAGTGCCTCGCCTATATACGTAACTCTAATAATTTTTTGCAAATATTATTAAAGGGACACACCCTAGTTACGGCTAGTTTTTCGCTATTAAACCCATTTTTTCACAAATAAAATTGCACTTTACTTACCGTTTATTATTTAGAATATACATTTCCATTCAACTGAAGTGTTTTTTGGTTATCCTGGTTTTTGTAATACCACAAAATGCATTTTTCGTATTTCATAAATCGCAGGCACGTCTGAGAAAAAACCGTTGAACAGACAAGGTCTAATCTATTTTTAGAGGGGATATTTCCATTTCAATGTCACAGACGTTGGTATATCACGTGACCGTTATCATTTTGGTTCGGTTTGTTTTCTCGTGCACGGTTCGCGCAATCAACATCCGATTTGTTGTTGTTCATTTGTGAGATTTTTCTTCACAGTTCGTGAACATTTTCAGTAACAATAAAGTTCAGACAAGTAAGTGTCTCAATACAAAACGTTACAAACCCTTAAAACCAATAATTTTGCTAAGTCTTACGATATCTGGAGAGGGGATACAACCAGGACAGAACAGTTGGAACATGTCCAGGAGAGGTGAAAGAAACGCACCCCAAGTCTGTGAAATTTGTCGTGACGTAGACATTGTTGTGCTTCGAGCGGCATCTACCGGTGACATCAGAATACTAACTTTCAAAATTATTTCAAGCAATTGGGACATGGGGATTCCCATGGTATTTATCGATATAAAACCTGCTGTTTCACTCCATTTGATAAAAACGTGATCTAAGTGTGTTACAGGTTTGTAGATTAACCAAATTATAATTTATTTTCGCTGGACGGAACTAGGGTGTGCGGCTTTAAGCATTGCCGAAAACTTAATACCCTTTTATTTCTTATACAATTGTTATGCAGTATTTACAAGTTGTAACTAGTACATGGCACCCCCAGAAATAGAAGTGCGATTTTCCAAAATAAAATAGTGTTGCTAATAAAATTTTTTAATTAAATCCATTAAATTGTATGTCAAAAAAGGAAGGAAATGTTTTATTTAACGACGCGCTCAACACATTTTATTTACGGTTTTATGGCGTCGGACATATGATTAAGGACCACACAGATATTGAGAGGAAACCCGCTGTCGCCACCTCATGCTTTTCGATTAGCAGCAAGGAATCTTTTATATGCACCATCCCAGAGACAGGATAGTACATGCCACGGTCTTTGTTACACCAGTTGTAAAGCACTGGCTGGAACGAGAATTAGCCCAATGGGTCCACCGACAGGAATCGACCCTAGACCGACCGCGCATCGAGTGAACGCTTTACCACTGGGCTACGTCCCGTCCCCTAAAGTGTATGTGACCACCCATTTCCCTACATGCAATTGTATGGGTGTACTGTCTAAACATGTTGATACGTGGTAAGTGTTTTCCTGCCTGTCGGAAAGTTCAAATAAAAGAGCCCTTGTTGCATTAGGAAAAATGTAGCGAGTTTCCTCTGTTAACGACCTTTACCAAATGTTGGACATCTAAGAGCCGATGATTAATTAATCAATGTGCTCTAGTGGTGTCGTTAAACAAAACAAACTTCGACATCAGTTTTCACAGCAAAGGTTAACATTATTGGCAATAAAATTTTTATTTGGTACACACCTTCAAATGTCCTGTTCCACATCCGCTGTGTAATAGCTGAACCATCAGACACATTCCCGTTAGCCGCCAAAGTTTCGTTCAGAGCTAGGCCGTACAGAATAACAGCGTCATAAAACGCTCCCACGAAACTGTTTACCTGTAACGAAGGAACTTAATAACATTCGTTTAAAAACATTTATGTACATTTTAAACTATGGCTATTAGGTATCTAAATATACGCTTATTTGGTTACTTGGTCTAGAAAATAAGAAATCCGCCCATCCCCCTCAAAAAAAAAAAAAAAAAAAAAAAAAACCTACAAAAAACCCCAACAAAAAGCAATAACAACACAACAGCAACAAACAAAGAAAGAAACAAATAAACAAACACAACCATGTTTACGTCACCTAGGTGACTAGTGGAAAGACAGCAAATAATGTTGTGTGCTTTATTATTATACCTGTGTGGTATACAGTTTTCAACATATGTTATAGCATAGCATTATAGCTGTCACGTATGCACTTCGCCATGGACAGCACATACCATTGTATTATACCTGTAGGCTATGTACTTTGCACTACACAGCGCATAACATCATTGTATTACACCTGGATGACGTAGCTTTGACGTCAATCTGACCTAACATTGGGTTATACATTTAGCTCACTGTGACATCACGATGTGACGTTTTTGTGTTCACCTTTCACATCACTGTACGCTTTCCGTTTTACGTTTATTATCCCCAGAAAAGAAATACTGCAATGTCAGTGCTGGGGCCCTGGTATCACTACCTTACATTAATGTTATAGGATACATATTATATAATAATACAAATAATATGTTATCATAGTAATAAACATTAAAAAATAATAATAATAAAAAACAAAATAATAATAATAATAATAAAAATAAAAACGAATCAGCTATCCATGACAGTCGAATTTTAAATTTGAACGACAAAATCGTTACCACGTTACAAAATAGAGTAACAGGAGTGTTTTGCAACGTCGTAACTGCTACCACAATGGATTTCCATGTTCTTTATCTATAGGTAAATATACTGAAAGGATAAAATTCATTGCTATTCCCGACAGCAGAAAGAAAACTAATGACCTGTCCATCGCCGTAGGAAACGTTCGGGTATAATTCACTGGCTGTTCGTTTCACCTCCTCCGAGAACTGTGTGAACTCGGGACTCGTGGGTTTCCGGATAGTGATGGTCATCAAGGCTTCATAAGCCTTTCTCGCCTTCTCGTTACGAGCATCCGTGTCATTGGCTCGGTGCCAGGGACGATCAAGGGCGTTCGTACTGAAATAAATATGCATAACGATCATCCTAGTCATTGTCTCAGTGCTAGGGACGATCAAGGGTGTTATCACTGAAATAAATATACATATAACGATCATCCTAGTCATTGGCTCGGCGCCAGGGACGATCAGGGGCGTCCTTACTGAAATAAATATACATAACGATCATCCGAGTCATTGGCTCAGTGCCAGAGACGAACAAGGGCGTTCTCACTGAAATAAATAGAGAATAACTAGTTTACGACGACGGATATCGGCTTTATCCTGTGAAGGTAAGAATGAGAAATTACTGCAGACCATAAAAAAATAAGGGGGTTAGCTATTATTTCAGTTATTTTAGCCACATTGTACGATGATGACCTAGAGGTCAAATGAGCGATTATGTAATGTAGTGACGTAAAACGTCATATCCTGCTAGTAGCTTTATCCGTCATCGTATTCTGTCAATAGAAACAGTGGTTGCAGGATAAATATACATAAAGACAAAAACCAACAGCAAAAATAAATACTAAATAATAATAATAACAACAACAACAACAACAACAACAATAATAATAATAATAATAATTATTATTATTATTATTATTATTATTATTATTACTATTATTATTATCATCATCATCATCATCATCATCATCATCATCATCATTATCATTATTATTATTATTTTGAACTATTCTCAATTGTAAAGAAGCACAACATAATTTGCTGAAGAGTTCAGTATTCAACAAACACAATTCTAGAGGTATTCCCAATCATCAATACACATATTATTACTTCCTGAACAGGCCAATATTGAAATATTCTCTATTATCGATAAACGTAACATTACCTGCTGAAGAGGTCAATATTGAAATATTCTCTATTATCAATAAACATAATACTACCTGATGAAGAGGTCAATGTTGAAATATTCTCTATTATTGATAAACATAATACTACCTGCTGAAGAGGTCAATATTGAACTATTCTCCATTATCAATAAAAGTATTACATATTATCAATAAATTCAATATTACCCGCTGAAGAGATCAATATTGAAGTATTGCCTATTATCAATAAACACAATATTACCCTCTGAAGAGATCAATATTGAAATATTGCCTATTATCAATAAAAACAATATTACCTACTGAACAGGTCAATATCTAAGAAGACGTATTCGCCATTATCAATAAACACAATATTACCTGCTGAAGAGGTCAATATTGGAGTATGTTCTACTATTATTAACACAATATTACCTGCTGAAGAGGTCAATATTGGAGTAAGTTCTACTATTATTAACACAATATTACCTACTGAACAGGTCAATATCTAAGAAGACGTATTCGCCATTATCAATAAACACAATATTACCTGCTGAACAGGTCAATATTGGAGTATGTTCTACTATTATTAACACAATATTACCCGCTGAAGAGGTCAATATTGGAGTATGTTCTACTATTATTAACACAATATTACCTACTGAACAGGTCAATATCTAAGAAGACGTATTCGCCATTATCAATAAACACAATATTACCTGCTGAAGAGGTCAATATTGGAGTATGTTCTACTATTATTAACACAATATTACCTGCTGAAGAGGTCAATATTGGAGTATGTTCTACTATTATTAACACAATATTACCTACTGAACAGGTCAATATCTAAGAAGACGTATTCGCCATTATCAATAAACACAATATTACCTGCTGAACAGGTCAATATTGGAGTATGTTCTACTATTATTAACACAATATTACCTGCTGAAGAAATCAATATCTAAGAAGACGTATTCGCCATTATCAATAAACACAATATTACCTGCTGAACAGGTCAATATTGGAGTATGTTCTACTATTATTAACACAATATTACCTACTGAACAGGTCAATATCTAAGAAGACGTATTCGCCATTATCAATAAACACAATATTACCTGCTGAACAGGTCAATATTGGAGTATGTTCTATTATTATTAACACAATATTACCTGCTGAACAGGTCAATATTGGAGTATGTTCAACTATCATTAACACAATATTACCTGCTGAAGAGGTCAATATTTAAGAAGACGTATTCGCCATTATCGAAGTTTAGCTCGTGCGCTTTTATCATGATTTCCCGGACGGTATCGGGAGAGGCACACAGAACCATAACTAAAAGGAAATAATTATAATAGTATACTCCTGTCTTGTGTTACTTGATTAGCACCGAGTATAATTAGTATTTAGTATTGTTCTTCAGTATTGGATGTGAGATTTTGTATAGCGATGGTGGTCAATGCTTAAAGGAGGAATTTACTCTATTCATGGAATGTGTTCGATTTGCAATTCATTTCATTTCAACTTATTTTCGTGCTTATATCCAATTAAGGCTCAAGTACGCTGTCCTGGGCACACACCTCAGCTATATGAACTGTCTGCCCAGGACAGTAGGTTAGTTGTTAGTGAGAGAGAAGAGGGTGTAGTGGTCTTACACCTACCCATTTAGTCGACAAACCTCGCTCTGGGTGGGAGCCGGTACCAGGCTGCGAACCCTGTACTTACCAGTGTTATGTCCGATGGCTTAACCACGACACCACCGAGGCCGGTCAGTGCTCAAAATTAATACGCAGTGTTCAAAAGTAAATGTCGCGGGTTTCCTCTCTAAGACAATATGTCTGAATTACTAAATGTTTGATATCCAACATCTGTCGTTATACAAAAACAAACTTTCTTTATTGTGGGTGAAAACTGCCGTGATATTCTCAAACAAATTATATGGATAGTTGCTACACTGTTCTGACAATCTTAATATACTGTTGAATCCAGTTCTCTTCTGAGCTTAAAAAAGGTAAAAACAAAACAAAAAAACCCACCCAAAACTATAAATCCCCTCCCAACTATAAAAACCCAACCCAAAACAAAACAAATGCATACACACACAACAATAACAACACCAATAAAATAAACTCGTAAAAAAAATCCTCAAATTCGGGCAAAAACAAAAGAGAAATTCGAGGAAAAATCAGCTGGCCTGAACACTTTTCACCATGTATTTTCATTGTTTTACCCACAATATTAGTTGTAATCCATGTACAAATGCATAGTTATTCGTTTACAACCCTATATAGCTGTTTGGCAGTAATGCTAATATGAATAAACGTTGTAATCCAGATTCGGGCACTTTTGTTTAATTCGGACAAAAATCCTCCTCCCCCACCCCCATCCACCTTACAAAAATGGGAGCTCGTACGCCTATGACTTCAAAGTAGTAAATTCTGGAGATAACAGGAAACAGTTTTTACAGTACGGGCAGTACTGTCTGTTGGCATTTCGTTTAAAAACATTTCACCGTAATCTTGAATGTTATTCAAATGAAAAGATGTTGTTTCATTTGAAGCGTTTCTGCCAAAATACACAGTTCCCGTTACTAGTTCGCAAAATCTCTTGACATACAGGTCATATCCCGCTTTATCGTAAATAAGTTTCAAGCGTTTCCATTTAAAGTGAGTTATAATTGAAAGCAGTAGGTTTCGCAGACAGTGGAAATTCACTGGTCCCACCCTGGTGAGAAAGAAAGACATTTTTTATTTAACGACGCACTCAACACATTTTATTTACGGTTATATGGCGTCAGCCATATGGTTAAGGACACACTTCATGGCCTACTCTTTCCGATTAGCAGCAAGGGATCTTTTATTTGCGCTTCCCACAGGCAGGATAGCACAAACCATGGCCTTTGTTGAACCAGTTATGAATCACTGGTCGGTGCAAGTGGTTTACACCTACCCACTGAGCCTTGCAGAGCACTCACTCAGGGTTTGGAGTCAGTATCTGGATTAAAAATCCCATGCCTCGACTGGGATCCGAACCCAGTACCTACCAGCCTGTAGACCGATGGCCTAACCACGACGCCACCGAGGCCGGTTTGGTCGCACCCTGGTGAGATGCGAATAGAGAGTTTTCTTGTAAATTGTGAAATCCAGGGCCATCGTATCACTGGAAATAACAGGCAGATTCCACAACCAACACTGAATGGCGATCCAAGCGGCAGCGATGTCACAGACGGGTCCAAGAAAGACGTCCACTTGATGACGCATGTGCAGCTTGATTGCTTCGTTCATCGAGTACGTGTGGTGGCATTGAGAGTCTCCGTAATGGAACACAATTGTTGCAGACTCTGAAAGGATTTGATCTCTTTCCAGTGTTTGTTTTGCCACCTCTATGGCAGGTCTGATCTTTCGAACGTTGAAGGGACTAGCATCATCGAAGGGTACAATGACAGACATGTGTATATGCAAGGTAGAAACAATTGGCAGAAGAACACAACTGAAGAGAAGAAGAGCTGCTGGCACTGCAATCATGTCACTGTCGGTTCTCAGCGATCTGACTCAAGACCTACAGGGCCGAGTCAAACTTGAGGATTGTTATTTCAGAACTAATGTTTTTCACACAAACAAACTGTAACAGATATATGTCAACTGGAACTAGTCAAACTAGAGGATTGTTACTTCAGAATTAACGCTTTTCACACAAGAAGGGCTGTCTGCGAAATCATGATGGAATTGGGTCTCAGGATCGGGCCATCATTTGTAGACTAAGAACAAGATACAATAGACTGAACAGCCACCTACACAGCCTCAAGCTCTCAAATACAGAAGTGTGCCTATTTAGACAGGGAGAAGAGACAACAGCCCCCTTGCAGCCAGCATCAACAAAAAAGAGACCAAGACTTGCCTGCTTACGTATCATTGGCAGAAGAATTACATGGCGACAAAGAACACCTTAAGTTCAACCTGATGTTTAGAAGAATTGTTTAAGTTGAAATAGCAACCTATTTAGGACTCGACAGTCATGATTAGAGTGAACAAAAAAGAAGAAGAAGAAGAAGGAACTAAGGAACCTTGAGAATTGTTACTTTGGCAGCATGACAAAGAATTTAGCCATGTCATCCAAACAAAACTTGGTCTGTATTTTAGAAATAATGTTTTTCATACAATAGACTGTATTAGGTATATCAGTTTCATTCAAGTCAGTCTGATTAGAGCATAAAATGTATTGAGTGCGTTGTAAAATAAATCATTTCCTTACTTCCTTCCTTCCTGATTAGAGCATGATAAATTGTATCTTGATTTCAATATGATTTATCCATATTTTATCATCTTTGATGTCATATGCCAAGTTAACATTCTTAATTTTAAATGTCTGTATATTCCAACAGGCAATCAGTATTCATAACAGTGATCAGTTGGTGTCGCCAAACAACATAACGAACGCATAAAGAGTTGCATAATAAGCATGTCACAGACAAGTCACATGAAAGTCAGCTCAAGTTCCCTCTAGCCCTATCGAGTTTACCAAGATTAGAGGAAACACTAGCTGTGTGATATCTAGTGCACGTCTCACACTGTGTAACATGGACATTAATATCGTTTTATCAACCCTCTGTTTAGTACAACTCAAGGCCACGCCAGCCATGGCGGAGCGGGTGGGGGAGGGGGAGGGGGAAAGAGAGGGTCCCCAATAAGTCTGAATCAAAAATATAACTTGTAGTAATCTTAAGGCAGAGATGAATGTTACTTGTAGAATGCAGAAAATTGCATTTCAGGACATGTAGTTTAATTTTACGGGGGTGCACACCCCACGAACCCCCACGAACCCCCTCGATGTTAGTCAACCCCACAATGTCTAGAATTTAAACACTTGTAAATGCGATATTGTGAAGAAAACCCAAACAAAACAAATATAAATGATGATGTTGATTTAACCACTTTTCAAACCAAATCGTGCACCAAAAAATATTAGTAACAATAAATGTAATGGTGAACAAGATGATGATGATGATGATGATGATGATGATGAAGATGATGATGATGATGATGATGATAATAATAATATAATAATAATAATTGTAATGGTGAACAAGATGATGATGATGATGATAATAATAATATAATAATAATAATAATAATAATAATAAATAACGTTAAAGTTTGTTTTGTTTAACAACACCACTAGAGCACATTGATTAATTAATCATCAGCTATTGGATGTCAAACACTTGTTAATTCTGACTCGTAGTCATCAGAGGAAACTCGCTAAATTGTTTACATTAGCAGAAAGGGGTCTTTTATATGCACCTTTCCACATACAGGATAGCACATACCACGCCATTTGACCAGTCAGTTGAATGGATCCACCAAGGTGTTTCGATCCTGCGATGCAAGCACCTTAAGTACCAAACTGATTGACCTAAATCGTACTGCTATAATCTTAGAGAGTAAGCCCGCTACATTTTTCTATTAGTTGCAAGGAATCGTTCGTATGCACCATCCCCATGGGCGGATCCAAGGGGGGGGGGGGGGGACCAGGGGGACGCGTCCCCCCCAAAAATTGTTCAAGTGCCCTCAAAATGTCCAAGTGCCCTTTTTGTTTGTAGAATTTTTTTTTTTTTAAGTAAACAATAATTATATTGTAGATAAATGAAATCAAGATTTTCGTGTACATGCGCAAGCTTGCAGATATGTGTCTGTGTTATTGAGTCTCAATGGGGCCCCATTGAGGTTCTAACGCGAGTGACGCCAATTTACTTCATTATTGCTAGTATATTATGACGTAGAACTGTAGGAATTCATATTAATTGTAAATATCAAAACTTGTAGTAAGGTGCCCTTTTGACGAGTCAATGTGCCCTTCTTTTTTGGTCCCCCCCTAAAAATATTTCCTGGATCCGCCCATGATCCCATAGACAGGAAAGCATATACCACGGCCTTTTGGGACAGGACGTAGCTCAAGGAACGACGTCAAGAGTAAACAAAAGCCGACATCAGAGGTACAAACTAGTCAAACTCTGGTCGTAATTGTTTCTCTATCATTACGTTCAGAAGTGACTTTACCTTTATCACATGTGGGACAACAATTCATAAGATTTGTCGATAGCAGTCTACCACAGCGAATTCGAATTGCAATTATTCTGGTAAAGTGGCTAAATAAATCGGAAAGTTGAATATGAAGAATCTTAAGTTTTCATATGGTGCCAAAATGAAACTGAACAACAAAACCGTATCCTTGACCGACAAAATATCGCTTTACCACTGGGGTACGCCCCGCTCCCCACAAGTCTAATGAAGACTGACAAAACAAAGTTTAGTGTTAAAGCGACAGATCCTAGCTTTTAAACACTACAGCATATTTTTCGCTATTAGAGCTGTTTATTATCACTGAAATCAAACATTACTTACATTGTATTCTTTAGATTATCAATTTCCGTAGAATCGAAATGTTTCTGGTCATCTTGGTGTTTTAACAACATTTTTCATATTTTTGAAAACGAACGTGCGTCTGAGAAGTAGCGGTTTATTGATTCGAGTTTTAGTCTATTTTTAATGATATTTCCCGCGTTAACGTCACATACTCTTCTTTCACTCTACTGTAACTTTATCAAAATGAGTCACAGGTTTGTAAATTAACTAAACTTAGCGTCAATTTTGTTATGGGTTAAAACTAGGGTCTGCACCTTTAATCTATCCATTTCATGCAGTATTGTGGTTGGCAGTAATTACTTTCGTAGGCCTCAGTGGATCCATTCAACTGATTGGGTATTTTCTCGTTCCAACCAGTGCAACACAACTGAACAAAGGCGGTGGTATGTGCTTTCCTGTTTATTGGGAAGTGCATATAAAAGATCCCTTGCTGCATTAAGAAATATGTAGCAGATTTTTTCGGATGACTGTGTCAGAATTACGAAATGTTTGACATCCATTAGTCGATGATTAATTAATCAATGTGCTCTAGTGGTGTCGTTAAAGAAACCTTTTTTTTTTTTTTTGGTAGACAGCCACAGATACTGTGGACTATTCCTTCGCTGTACTGACAATCATAAATCTGAATGACAAAATGGTGTACAATATTCAAAATCGTATCTCTGCCCATGGCAGAGTCGAAATGATGTACAAGGTCAAAATAAGGAATTGCATCGTACATCATTTTAGTCACTCATTGTGAAATTACCTCAGAGAGTCTGCCATAAAAATGTTGAAGACTATTGGAAAGCCGAAGTCATACGTTTTATCATATACATTTCTAGGAAGGCCAACGTTGTTCTCAATATCTATGTGTTGATCAAGGTATGGAACCATTTTTTTTATAATTTCTATAATTTGCTTATAACTGTGGTGCGTAAATCAATTAATGGTAATATATAGAGGATATTCCCCAAGTGTCTTGTTATATCATAATTCATCAGTACTTTTATCAATGAATGTTGATAAATTATGATATCACAAGACACAATAGGTGTATTCTTTTTATCATCCATTATCATTCTTTTCATTTTAATTAGAATGCAGTGATTACAGTTTGACCAATCAAGATTATATGAAGCGATATCTCCTAGAAAAATATCGCAGGATATATCGCAAATTATAATGCCAGTGATATCTCCTACAAACCCTTTAATGGATGATAAATGATCTTATTATTGTTGATTTGATATAGATCATCAATATGTCAAACAGTTAAATTAAACTTTGTTTTTGATTTAGCCGGATTAGTTAGAAAGTCTTTTCTGTCCTGAGCCTGTTCCCTGATCTTATCAGAGACTGAACTCGTGATGGGCTTGTGTGAAACCCCTGAGCACATTTAACTAGTTACCTACCTAGAACATTTATTCGTATGCGCAAAGAAAGAAACAAGCGAGTAATGGAGAACATTTGGTGCCCATTGGGATATCTACTTCCTATCTATATGTTCTATCCTCAAATCTGACAAACATGTTGCCAATGAGGAAGTCCAACATTTTTCAGTATACATTTGCCTCGATTTACTTTCAGTTAACGAAGCAATCTTAGCACTAAGCTCTCCTTAAGTGCATAACTGCTGTATGCACTTAAGTTTATCATAGGCTAAGAACGCTTGGAGGAACCGGGCCCAGATCTATTACAGATAGTTATATATTTGTATTTGTCATCACTTGTTTTAGAAACAAGTGCCTCCTTGGTTAAGATAAGGATTTTTCCTTAAGGTTATTTCAGCGAATCGCTGTGTACAGTGTTGAAAAATCGAATATTTTAACACTGGATTGCGACTAGATAATTCCAAGTACATCTTTCGAGTTCTTAAGAATTCACATGTGATTAATACCAATTTCCTCGAAGACTTTTTGGCAATATAATAAAAGTCCATACTTGATAGTGGTAAGGATAATGGTTAGATTTTGAAACAGGGATTTGGTGGTGCATTTTCTGGACCCCGCAATATATCTCTCCTTGTATGGATTCTTATGAAATGTAGGATTCCAGTGCTCAAGAGGAATGGATATGTGCTCACGTTATATATTACAGATTCGTGGTTCTTCTCCAGTCAACATACTGGCTGTACATATAGCACTAGTTGAATACAGGCCATTCTGGACGTAATATAAGAACTGTTGTGGTAAGACCTGTACTGGACTAAGGCACAAAACAGACCACTTACCTGAGTATGTGGAAATTTCCTTGGAAAACATTTCAGCATAATCTTGATTGTCGTTCAACCTGAAATAGTCCATTTGAATTGATGTTCCTTTGGCTTGAAGGCTCATCATCACAAGGTATGGTGTTATGTAACATACTACATACTGGATGTTTCTGGCCCTCTCATATAAAAGTTTCAAGCGTTTCCATTTAAAACGACTTAGAATTAAATACAGTAGGTTCGACAGGGAATGGAAATTCGCTGGTCCTATTCTTGTCAAAGTGAAGAAAATAGATTTCCTCATGACAGTGAAATCACCAGCCATGGCACCACCGGAGATAATAGGCAGATTCCAAAATGTGCACTGCCTTGCAACAGGGTAGACAGCAAAGTCGCACACCGGTCCTAAAAAGACATCCATTTCAATGCCAATATGCAACTTGATGGCCTTGTTAAGTCCATGTGCAATGTCACAACGAGAGTCTTCGTAATGGAACACAATTGTCGTGGACTCTGAAAGGACCTGGTCTCTTTCCAGTCTTCTTCTGGCCATCTCTATGGCAGGTCTAATCTTCTGAATGCTGAATGGTCTTGCATTATCAAAAGGCAAAATAACAGCCATGTTTATCTCCAGGCTGGAAACCATTGATAGAAGTAGACAACCGAAGACAAGAAGAGCTGCTGACGCTGGAACCATGTTCCTGTCGGTTCTGGTACAACACCTACAGGAACTTATCAAAGATGAGAATTGTTACTTCAGAACTAATGCTTTTCACACACGAAGCTGTAACAGATATGTGTCAACAGGAACTGGTCAAATTTGAGGATTATTACTTCAGAACTAATGCTTTTTACACAAGACACTGTAACAGAAATATCAACAGGCACTGATCAAAGTTGACAATTGTTAGTTCAGAACCGACACTTTTCATACAAGAAGCTGTAACAGATATGTCAACAGGAACAGGAACTGATCAATGTTGAGAATTGTTACTTCAGAACTAACACTTTTCACACAAGAAACTGTAACAGATATATGTCAACAGGAACGAATGAATCAAACAGGAGAATTGCTAGTTCAGCAGCACGTGAAATATTGCATCGAAGTCAACCACAGAGAACCCAGTGAATATATCAAATCTATCACTTTTCACATACAAAACTGTAACATATATATGTCAAGAGGAACGAATGAATCAAACAGGAGAATTGCTAGTTCAGCAGCACGTGAAATATTGCATCGAAGTCAACCACAGAGAACCCAGTGAATATATCAAATCTATCACTTTTCACTTTCAAAACTGTAAAAAATAAATCAGTCTGATTGACGTCTGCTCATCTAGTCTTCAACCAGTAGATCTGAGAGAATTGTGTTAATTACCATGTCCAGATGACATTTCTTCTGTAAATATCAGTTAAAATATTAACCAATTACAGTTCGCCTATCGCAAAGCTATTGGTCAGCTGAGAAATTCAAAACCAAATCAGGATGGGTATTTTATTAGTCGACATACCAGTGAATTATACCAAAGCATGCACTAGAAGGAATGGACCATTAAACAGCGATGTTCACTGCACTGTTTGTTGGGGTTTTTGGTTGCTTTTTTGTTGAAATCATTTCAGTCAGAAGGCACAAAAATCAACGTTCCCTGGCGTAATTCGAAGAACAGACCTTTTAAATGAGCATTTTTATGGTAAATTTGCACTAGCTACTGACAGTATACTAACACAGCTACAAACATCTGCCTCAAGAGAAGCTACGTAAAGGATCTCTGTCCTGGTGCTTATAAAACGTTTAGAGTCTAGACTCAACACTGTAACAGAGTCTTGGACAGCACTGTCATGACAACGCTATACAAATTGTATGCGTGTGACGCCATTTGAGATTGGGGGCGGGACCTAGCCCAGTGGTAAAGTGTTCACTTGATGCGCGTTCGGTCTAGGATCGATCCCTGTCGGTGGACCCATGGGCTATTTCTCTTTCCCGCCAATGCTTCACAAATGGTGTAACAAAGGTCGTGGTATGTACTATCCTGTCTGTGGGATGGTGCATATAAAAGGTCCCTTGCTGCTAATTGAAAATAAAAGCCCATGAAGTGGCGACAGCGGGTTTCCTCTCTCAATATCTGTGTGGTCCTTAACCATATGTCCGACGCCATATAACTGTAAACAAAATGTGTTGAGTGCATCGTTAAATAAAACATTTCTTTCATTTGAGATTGAGTCTGGACTCTAAAGGTTTTATAACCTCGGTTCCTGGCCTGGTGCTGGAAACTCCAATAGAGTCTGAGACAGTAATGTCAAGACAACGCCATACAAATTGTATGCGTGTGACGTCATTAAATATTGAGTCTGGACCGGGCCTTGGACCGTGCCACCAAGGCTCCAACTGTACTGAATAAATGCACACCTTCTGGGGAGATTCAAACCATCTACCATTTAAATAACTCCAGTGATTTACCAACTGAGCTAATAAGCAAATCGTCACAGTGGACTGCCATTAGAAACACATCTACCATTTAAATAACTCCGGTGATTTACCAACTGAGCTAATAAGCAAATCGTCAAGGAACACATCTACCATTTAAATAACTCCAGTGATTTACCAACTGAGCTAATAAGCAAATCGTCACAGTGGACTGCCATTAGGAACACATCTACCATTTAAATAACTCCGGTGATTTACCAACTGAGCTAATAAGCAAATCGTCACAGTGGACTGCCATTAGGAACACATCTACCATTTAAATAACTCCAGTGATTTACCAACTGAGCTAATAAGCAAATCGTCACAGTGGACTGCCATTAGAAACACATCTACCATTTAAATAACTCCGGTGATTTACCAACTGAGCTAATTAGCAAATCGCCACAGTGGACTGACATTAGGAACACATCTACCATTTAAATAACTCCGGTGATTTACCAACTGAGCTAATAAGCAAATCGTCACAGTGGACTGACATTAGGAACACATCTACCATTTAAATAACTCTGGTGATTTACCAACTGAGCTAATAAGCAAATCGTCACAGTGGGCTGCCATTAGAAACACATCTACCATTTAAATAACTCTAGTGATTTACCAACTGAGCTAACAAGCAAATCGTCACAGTGGGCTGCCATTAGAAACACATCTACCATTTAAATAACTCCAGTGATTTACCAACTGAGCTAATAAGCAAATCGTCACAGTGGACTGCCATTAGGAACACATCTACCATTTTATTAACTCCAGTGATTTACCAACTGCGCTAATAAGGAAATCGTCACAGTGGACTGCCATTAGGAACACATCTTCCATTTCAGTAACTCCGTTGATTTACCAACTGAGCTAATAAGAAAATCGTTACAGTGGACTGTCATGAGGAACACATCTACCATTTTATTAACTCCAGTAATTTACCAACTGAGCTAATAAGCAAATCGTCACAGTGGACTGCCATTAGGAACACATCTACCATTTTAGTAACTCCAGTGATTTACCAACTGAGCTAATAAGCAAATCGTCACAGTGGACTGCCATTAGGAACACATCTTCCATTTTAGTAACTCCAGTGATTTACCAACTGAGCTAATAAGCAAATCGTCACAGTGGACTGCCATTAGGAACACATCTACCATTTTATTAACTCCAGTGATTTACCAACTGAGCTAATAAGCAAATCGTCACAGTGGACTGCCATTAGGAGCACATCAACCACTTTAGTAACTCCAGTGATTTACCAACTTAGCTAATAAGCAAATCGTCACAGTGGACTGCCATTAGGAACACATCTACCATTTTAGTAACTCCAGTGATTTACCAACTGAGCTAATAAGCAAATCGTCACAGTGGACTGCCATTAGGAACACATCTACCATTTTAGTAACTCCAGTGATTTACCAACTGAGCTAATAAGCAAATCGTCACAGTGGACTGCCATTAGGAACACATCTACCATTTTAGTAACTCTAGTGATTTACCAACTGAGCTAATAAGCAAATCGTCACAGTGGACTGCCATTAGGAGCACATCAACCACTTTAGTAACTCCAGTGATTTACCAACTTAGCTAATAAGCAAATCGTCACAGTGGACTGCCATTAGGAACACATCTACCATTTTAGTAACTCCGTTGATTTTCCAACTGAGCTAATAAGCAAATCGTCACAGTTGACTGCCATTGGGAACACATCTATCATTTTAGTAACTCCAGTGATTTACCAACTGACCTAATAAACAAATCGTCACAGAGGATTGCCATTAGGAACACCTCATTCTAATAAAAACTACAGAATCATGACGTTGTAAGTTCCATGATCTGTTGAGCTCTTTCTCAAATGCATGTTCCTATCTGGGTATGAGATTACAACATGTAATCAGTAGTCACAGCATTAATCCTTTAGTGTAATATAACACGTAGAGTTTTGCATAATCTGATGTCCATTATAGAAGCCGACGTCCTTTTCATGTGTCGAGTCTATACTTATCACCGCAGGTTTTCTATATTCAGGTTTGTAATTAAAGCCCTAGATAATAGTTTAAAAATGTGCAATAAATTTGTCACAAACAAATGGTGTGAGAAAACGGCGATATGAAAGACAGCTCTAGTTTCCTCTGGCCACATTGTGTTCATAAAGGACAGAAGAAATTCGATCTGTGCAAGAGCTAGTGCGTGTAGAACGTGTAATCTATCTTAATATCGTGCTTATAAAGGATAGAGGAAATCGCTTACAGAAAATTACAAAAAGAACAACATAATAATAAAGTTAAAAAACCTCAAGCCAAACCCGATCGCTTTTGTTCTTTTGGTTTTAATGTTTATCTAACCGGCGTCAAGACCATTGTTCTTTTTGGAAATAGCAATGATATACTGCCACACACACTGTGGACCGTTGTCTCACTATTCAAACAGCCAGTTAGGTCATTCTGAACGTAATAGAAAAACTGTTACGGTACTGACACTATATGGACTAACGTATGTACCACAACACCACATATAGTCCATTCTGAAGGTAACAGCGAGTCTGTTACGGTACCGACACTACTGGACTAACGTATGTACCACAACACCACATATAGTCCATTCTGAAGGTAACAGAGAGTCTGTTACGGTACTGACACTACTGGACTAAAGTCTTTACCGCATCATCACACATAGTCCATTCTGAACGTAATAGAGCGTCTGTTACGGTACAGACACTACTGGACTAAAGTATACCACACCACCACATATAGTCAATTCTGAACGTAATAGAGAAACTGTTACGGTACTGACACTACTGGACTAAAGTATACCACATCACCACATATAGTCCATTCTGAACGTAATAGAGAAACTGTTACGGTACTGACACTACTGGACTAAAGTGTACCACACCACCACATATAGTCCATTCTGAACGTAATAGAGAAACTGTTACGGTACTGACACTACTGGACTAAAGTATATACCACATTACCACATATAGTCCATTCTGAACGTAATAGAGAAAGTGTTACAGGACTGTCAGTACTTGACTAAAGTATATACCATACGACCGCATAGAGTCCATGCTCAACGTAATAGAGAGACTGTTACGGTAGTGACAATACTGGACTAAAGTGTAACACACCACCACATATAGTCCATACTGAACGTAATAGAGAAACTGTTACGGTACTGACACTACTGGGCTAAAGTATATACCATACGACGCCATAGAGTCCATTCTGAAGGTAACAGAGAGTCTGTTACGGTACCGACACTACTGGACTAAATTAGATACCACATGACAACATATAGTCCATTCTGAACGTAATAGAGAGTCTGGTACGGTACTGACACTACTGGACTAACGTATGTAACACAACACCACATATAGTCCATTCTGAAGGTAACAGGGAGTCTGTTACGGTACTGACACTACTGGACTAAAGTCTTTACCGCATCATCACATATAGTCCATTCTGAACGTAATAGAGCGTCTGTCACGGTACAGACACTACTGGACTAAAGTATACCACACCACCACATAATATAGTCAATTCTGAACGTAATAGAGAAACTGTTACGGTACTGACACTACTGGACTAAAGTATATACCACACTACCACATATAGTCCATTCTGAACGTAATAGAGAGACTGTTACGGTACAGACACTACTGGACTAAAGTACACCACACCACCACATATAGTCAATTCTGAACGTAATAGAGAAACTGTTACGGTACTGACACTACTGGACTACAGTATACCACATCACCACATATAGTCCATTCTGAACGTAATAGAGAAACTGTTACGGTACTGACACTACTGGACTAAAGTGTACCACACCACCACATATAGTCCATTCTGAACGTAATAGAGAAACTGTTACGGTACTGACACTACTGGACTAAAGTGTACCACACCACCACATGTAGTCCATTCTGAACGTAATAGAGAAAGTGTTACAGGACTGTCAGTACTTGACTAAAGTATATATACTACTCAAAAGAATTTAAGGGTCAGACGATATTTTCGACATTATTTTCTGAATGTCAATTATATTAGCTAGACCATAATGTCACGCATGGTATTGTTCCATTTTGACGAAAGTGGGTCTAAGCAACCCATAAATGAATTAAATTCCACTGTCATTGACACTGTCGACTAGTTCTAATGGCGAAAACATGCTTACATTTGCACGTAAATTAGGGCGAAAGCGAAAGGTCTGCTAAGTGCCCATAACTTGCTTTTTCACAAAGCGCTTCATTTGCACGCTTTGCATGTGTATTCCATGTTCCCAATGCTGAATTTCCGTATAATTGGAGCTTGCGTTCGTGTACGGTGCACACTCCAAATTCGACAATGGTACGACGTCAACTGACTATCGAAGATCGAGGAAGGGCTATTGCTTCGCTTCAGGATGGCAATACGCAAAGAAATGTTGCTCTGAGACTTGGTGTCAGTCAGAGTGTCGTTGGCCGACTGTGGCAACGGTACCAAGCAACGAATTCTGTTCGAAATCGTCCACGTTCGGGAAGACCCCGAAGCACTACAAATAGAGAGGACCGCTACATCACCAATATGGCTCTACGTCAACGCACAACCACTGCACGCCGATTACGTGACAATCTGCGGACTGCGACTGGAACTCCAGTGTCTGATCAAACCATACGCAATCGTCTGAGAGCCAAAAATCTACGCTGCCGTTGCCAGGCTGTTCGACCACCACTCCTACCACGTCACAGAACGGCCAGACGTCACTGGTGCACGCTTCATCTGCGGTGGCAACGTGTTCAGTGGGGTCGAGTGATGTTCACTGATGAGTCCAGGTTTAGTCTCCAGTCAGACGTCCTGGGGAGCGCTTCGCTGACGTTAACGTTAGACAACGTCACTGGTTCGGTGGTGGCAGCGTCATGGTGTGGGGCGGCATCTCTATCCACCACAGGACCCCCCTCTATGTGGTGGATGGCAATCTGAATGGAATCCGCTATCTGAATGAGATTATCCGGCCGTTGGTTCTCCCAGGCCTTCAGCAAATTGGCGGCGGGGCAGTTCTGCAGGATGACAATGCCAGACCCCACCGCGCCAGGGTGGTAACGGACTTTCTCAGACATCAAGGTATCACCAGGATGGATTGGCCAGCATATTCGCCTGACTTGGCCCCAATAGAGACGCCTGGGACGAATTAGGCAGGAGAGTTCGGGATAACCATGCCCCTCCGGCCAACCTTCATGATCTGGGTCAACTTCTTATGGCAGAGTGGCAGGCCATTCCCCAAGAGTTCTTCAGACGTCTGATCAACAGCATGAGGCAACGATGTGTCGAGTGTATTCGCGCCAGGGGTGGATTCACACACTATTAAACGAATGTTCTAATGTGTAAAATCCATGTTTGACAACCTTCAACTTTGACAGCATGTCATGTGACTTTCTTGTATACAGTGACGTTTATTTGTGTTTTTTTGTAAATATGGAACAATAAATTAAATTTTTGGTGTAGTTTACTTTTATACCATACGACCGCATAGAGTCCATGCTCAACGTAATAGACAGACTGTTACGATACTGCCTGTACTGGACTAAAGTATATACCACACCACCACACATAGTCAATTCTGAACGTAATAGAGAAACTGTTACCGTACTGACACTACTGGACTAAATTAAATACCACATCACAACATATAGTCCATTCTGAACGTAATATAGAATATGTTACGGTATTGCCAGTACTGGGCTAAAGTAAATGCTATACCACTTACCTGCGTACTCTGTTGAAATTATCTTGGAGAACATTTCAACATAATCTCGAATGTACTCGAACCCGTATCTCGTCAACTCAAGTGAGTCTTCTTTGTTGAGAACTTTAAGACCTTTGATTATGCTATGCACTGCTCTGGCACAGTATACTGGACCATACATGTCATATCCTGCTCTCTCATACACAAGTTTAAAGCGCGTCCATTTATAATGATTTAGAATTAAATACAGTAGGTTCGACAGGGAGTGGAAATTCGCTGGTCCGTGAATGAGGAGAAGGTGATTTGCTTCTTCAGGATTGAATCTCGACTGACCGCACTACCGGAAATAATAGACAGGTTCCAGAATATGCACTGTCTGGCGAGTGAGAGGGCAGGACCGTAGCACACCGGTCCTAAGAAGACGTCTACATTATATTCCATATGCAGACTGACGGCGCTGTTGATCCCATGGGCACTGTGACAACGCGAATCTCCATAATGGAACACAATTGTCGTGGACTCTGAAAGGACCTGGTCTTTTTCCAGTCTTCTTCTGGCCATCTCTATGGCAGGTCTAATCTTCCGAACGCTGAACGGTCTGGCATCGTCAAAGGGCAAAATGACAGCCATGTTGATATCCAAGGTGGAAATCATTGGCAGAAGAACACAACCGACGATAAGAAGAGCTGCTGACGTTGGAATCATGTCGCTGTCGGTTCTCAGCATTGTGACAGAACACCAACATGAAAAAGTCAAACTTAAGGAGTGTTGCTGCAGAGCTAACGCTTTTCATACAAGAAATCTGTAGACAGATATGTCAACAGGAACCATTCACACTTGAGAATTCTTACTTCAGAACTAACATTTTTTACACACTTAACTATAATAGATATGTCAACAGGAACTGATCAAACTTGAGAGTTGTTGCTTCACAACTAACGCCTTTCACACATGAAGCTGTAAGAGATTTGTCAACAGGAACTGATCAAACGTGAGAGTTGTTGCTTCACAACTAACGCCTTTCACACATGAAGCTGTAAGAGATTTGTCAACAGGAACTGATCAAACGTGAGAGTTGTTGCTTCAGAACTGACGCTATTCACACAAGAATCTGTACAGATATGTCAACAGGAACATATTAAACTTGAGGATTGTTGATTAAGAACTAACGATTTTTACACAGATCAAAGTTGTGACTTGTTAGTTCAGAACTAACGCTTTTCACACAAGAATCTGTACCACATATGTCAACAGGAACATGTCAAACTTGAGGATTGTTGATTAAGAACTAAAGCTTTTCACACAAGAAGCTGTAACAGATATGTCAAAAGGAACTGATCAACTTGTGACTAGTTAGTTCAGAACTAACGCTTTTCACACAAGAAACTCTTAACATATTTGTCAAATCAGATAAGGATCAGCTCTCATCTGCTCGTCAAAACAGTAGGTCTGACAGCACTGTGATAATTTCCATCTTCAGTTGACATTTTATCTGAAAATTATAATTATAGCATCAAACATTCACATCTTGTCCATCATACCTTTTGTTTTGTTTTTTTAACAATTCAAAACCTAACCCGACAAGGGTAGTTTAGTTTCGACAATAATGTTAAATAGCACCAATGCATACATTCAAAGATAGGTACTGTTACACTGCGTATGCAATTTTTACTGCGTTTGTTATGACAAATGCATTCTCAAGCCCAGCTCAAAGATAATTTTCTTTTTTCTTCAAATATGTTTTCCGGCAGAGCATGAATCGTACCCCCATATATATATCAGTAGTCTAACACACACATACACCCGCCACCTACCCTCATAGCCATTTCGATGACCAGTCTAAAACAGACACACGCACGCGCGCGCGCGCGCACACACACATACACACACCACCACCACCACCACCACTACCACCAACACCACCGTAGCAATTTCGCTCATCAGTCTAGCAGACACCATTTATTCGCCATCCACCCCATATACATTTCGCTCACCAGTCTAACAAATACACACACCCCCCCCCCCCCCCCCCCCGCACATACACACACACATCCATAGCAATTTCGCTCACCAGTGTAACACCCACCCATCTATGTGCAAGACGTACAGTTGAACTGTTGCTGTTTCTGACGTGGTAATAACAGTTCCTACCCCGGCTTCAGCTATATTGAATAAACTCACACCTTCTCGGGAGATTCTAACCACATATTATCCGAGTTAGTCCAGTGTTCTATCAACTAAACTAATAGGATAGTTGCCCTTTAACATAATGTCAGTAGCAGTAGAAACACGTTACACTAATATCAATACGAAACCATGACAGTGTAAAGTCAATGATCTGTTGGGCTAATAATCTCTTTCCAAAATCCACATTTCCGTCAGGGTATGAGATTCCAAAAGATAATCAGTTTTCGCAACATTAATCAAATAATATAATGAAAACGTAGCATTTTGCATAATCTGTTGTTGTTTCTAGGTGTCTTTTCTATACTTGCAACCCCGTTGTTTTCTATGGTTTTGGTTTGGAATTAAACCACTAGAAATCTAATTAAAGCCCTAAAAAAATCTAATTCAAAACCATAGTAAATCTGATTTGAAACCCCAAAAAATCTAATTTGAAACCCTAGAAAATCTCATTAAAACCCTAGAAAATATAATTTAAAAAACATAAAACATATAATTTAAAACCCTAAAAAATGTAATTTAAAAACCTAGAAAATCTTAACAGAAATAAACAACCTTGACAGAAACAAATTGTGTTAGAAACCGAGGGATCCAGTTTCTTGTAGATATATCGTGTTTAACAAGGTTAGAGGTAACTCGAGCTATGCAAGTGCTAGTGTGTGTCGAACATTATGTAACCTATATGAGGATATCGTTTTGCTGTTCCTCTATTTACCAGAACTCTGGGTCACCGTACAGATAAAAATGTAACCGTGTTTCATAGTGCAATACATACATACATACATACATACATGCATACATCATACATCATACATGCATGCATGCATATATATATATATATATATATATATATATATATATATATATGTATATATGTATGTATGTATGTATGTATGTATGTATGTATGTATGTATTGGTGTATGTATTTAATTCGTAACCTGTACCTGTATTTAATTCGAACCTGTGGCACCGAATCGCCCGCAAATTGCAAGACTAATCACGATGCGTTCTGAGCTATTGAGGCATCCATAGTTATGTGTATAATGTGCAGACAAATCGTGCAATAAATAAACAAATAAATAAATAAATATATATATAAACATATAAAGATATTTCAGGACTGTCTGTTATTTCTTTTACGTTCATCGGGTATGAACGATAAAACAAATCATCTGCAAACTGTGGTTAAACAATAACGCTAAGTAAGACAAATTACCAATACAAAATGACGTCATCAGGCTTCCTGACGACGTAATGTTTACATTCGTTGAGAGATGAACAATGCCCCGTTGCTACGGCTGGACCAATGTGATGACGTTATATTGTAAACCATGTAACGGACAATTAATTAATTATAAATAAATAAATAAATAAATACCTTTACACTGATAATTTTCGAGGTCGCTGATAACAAATATTTGAGATACTACTTACTAATACAAACCCCACATGAAGAAACCCATGAACACCTACGTATTTAACAGGAACATTATAGATTCCGTTTGCCCTGATACAAGGAGATGTCACATTGTGTTTCATAAATTCGCTTTTCAAACACGAAACCGTTGATAAAAACAGTCCATAGGCATACAATATCATTTATACACGTTTTCAGAGCAGCCAAGTGACTGGTTCGTGTGATGGTGTGTGATATATGAATACTATAGTTCTTAGATTTTATTTATGATAATATTGAAATATCAGAATAGCTCTGGGTTACTGGAACACACACACACACACACACACACACACACTCTCTCTCTCTCTCTCTCTCTCTCTCTCTCTCTCTCTCTCTCTCTCTCTCTCTCTCTCTCTCTCTCTCTCTCTCTCTCTCTCTCTCTCGCGTTACAGTGATGCCTCTGGAATACGGATTAGCAGTCAACTAAGTCGCAAAACATGGAAGTGCTGAAGTGGGGTGAGAGTGCCGACCTTTGTTCTTCTGTTCATGGATTTATTGAATGAAAAGGTGATCTTGTCCAACCAATGAGACTGTCAAGAACTATACACGAGTAGATTCTGGATATAATGGAAGCACAACTAGTGCGGTACAGCTGGTACTACACTTGTTACCTTATTAGTCCGGTGACTTTTGTTTCTGAAACGTTTTCAGCATAATATTGAATGACATATACCTCGGAATACAGCCATAGCTGGGCGTAATAGTGAAACTAGTGCGGTACAGCTAGTACTACACTTGTTACATTATTAGTCCGGTGACTTTTGTTTCTTAAACGTTTTCAGCATAATAATGAATGACATATACCTCGGAATACAGCCATAGCTGGGCGTAATAGAGAAACTAGTGCGGTACAGAGAGTACTGGACTAAAGTACACAATAAACCACTCACCTGTGTAGTGTGTTGAGATTTTCTTGGAAAATATTTCACCGTAATCACCAAGGTAACTCCAACTGGGGAAGTACAGCAATAAAAACTATTGCTGGCATCTAACATCTAATCAATTCCTGCACGAAAATAGGAGTCAAATACCATTGCTGAAAAAAGCACTTCCATTTTTGGGGAGACCCTGCATTAGTTTCAACCTCTGATATATATACTGCATAACAATTGTATAACAAATAAAAGTGTATTTATTTATTAACAATGGATAATGGTATTTGCACAAATAATCAAGGCCACATATTACTACCAATCACACCCACAGCTATGTCTACTCCGTAAATATTTGACGGTGCACCTCGAACTTTGACACGGAACTCTCTTCTTTGGTACTATGCAACCTGTACAGCCAGTACTGGACTAAAGTACAAAATACACCACTCACCTGCGAAGTCTGTTGAGATTTTCTTGGAAAATATTTCACCATAATCACGAGTGTAATCCAACTGGGCAGAAGTCATTTGAATGGACGCTTCTTTGTCACGACGGATCACATACACAGCGTTCATGGCCACGTAGCAGAATCCTTTCATGTGCTGATCTTTCGCCACTACCTCGAACAAAAGATTCACGTGTTTCCAGTTGAAATGACTTAAGATTAACTTAAACATGATCGACAGGGAGTGCAAATTCACTGGTCCCACCCTGGTCAGGGTGGAGAAGGTAGATTTCTTCGCCGAGGTGAAAGCTCGAGCCATCGCACCACAGGAAACGAGAGGAAGATTCCACAGCTTACACTGTCTGGCGAGCGAACTTACAGCGTAGTCACACACCGGTCCTAAGAAGACGTCCACGCCATACAGAATATGCTGTCTGATGGCCTCGTTAATGGCATGGGCACTGTCACAACGAGAGTCTCCGTAATGGAACGCAATTGTCGTGGACTCTGAAAGGGTCTGGTCTCTTTCCAGTCTTCTTCTGGCCAACTCTATGGCAGGTCTAATCTTCCGAACGCTGAACGGTCTGGCATCGTCAAAGGGCAAAATGACAGCCATGTTGATCTCCAAGGTGGAAATCATTGAAAGAAGAACACAACCGAAGACAAGAAGAGCTATCGGCAAAATCATGTGGTTATCGGGTTTTAGCAATGTGACAAAACGCCGACAGGAACTAGTCAAACAGATATGCCAACAGGAACTAGTGAAACTGGATAATTGTTACTTCACAACTAACGCTTTTCAAGCTAGAAGCTGAAACAGATATGTCAACAGGAACTAGTGAAACTGAATAATTGTTACTTCACAACTAACGCTTTTTCAATCTAGAAGCTGAAACAAATATGTCAACAGGAACTAGTCAAACTGAATAATTGTTACTTCACAACTAACGCTTTTCAAGCTAGAAGCTGAAACAGATATGTCAACAGGAACTAGTCAAACTGAATAATTGTTACCTCACAACTAACGCTTTTCAAGCTAGAAGCTGAAACAGATATGCCAACAGGAACTAGTCAAACTGAATAATTGTTACTTCACAACTAACGCTTTTCAAGCTAGAAGCTGAAACAGATACGTCAACAGGAACTAGTCAAACTGAATAATTGTTACCTCACAACTAACGCTTTTCAAGTAAGAAGCTGAAACAGATATGTCAAATGGATTGTTACTTCACAACTAACGCTTTTCAAGTAAGAAGTCAAAACAGGAACTAGTCAAACTGAATAATTGTTACTTCACAACTAACGCTTTTCAAGTAAGAAGCTGAAACAGATACGCCAACAGGAATTAGTCAAACTGGATAATTGTTACTTCACAACTAACGCTTTTCAAGCTAGAAGCTGAAACAGATATGTCAACAGGAACTAGTCAAAATGAATAATTGTTACTTCACAACTAACGCTTTTCAAGCTATAAGCTGAAACAGATACGACAACAGGAACTGATCAAACTGGAGATTTGTTATTTCAGAACTAAAGCTTTTCACGCAAGAAACTGTAACAGTCCGATTGGAATCAGCTTGACTGCTCTGCAGTCAGTAAATATGACAGCAGTGTGTTAATTCTTCATGCCTCGATAGCTGGCACTTCTTGTGTAAATGGGGCGAGAGACTGTTTTGTTAGTCATATATGAATGCATCTAATGACAACCATATTTATTCTAGGGCGGGACTTAGTCCAGTGGTAAAGCGCTTGCTTCATGAGCGGTCGGTTTGGGATCGATCCCCGTCAGTGGACCCATTGGGTTATTTCTCGCTCCAGGCAGGGAACCCCGACTGGTACATCAAAGGCTGTGGTAAGTGCTACCCTGTCTATGAGATGGTGCATATAAAAGATAATTTGCTACTAATGGAAACAAATATAGCGGGTGTCCTCTCTAAGACTATATGTTAAAATTACCAAATGTTTGACACCCAATAGCCGATGATTAATAAATGAATGTGCTCTAGTGGTGTCGTTAAACAAAACAAACGTGTGTTTTTTTTCTTCTGTAAATAGTGTTTAAATATCGACAAAACACATTTCGCCTTTTATATAGCTGTTTGCCATTAAAAACATTCAAATACCCAATCAGACAAGGGTATTTTAACAGCTACAATACCGTAATGTTTTCCCTAGCTTGTTTTCGCATGGTGCAGCACCATGCCTCAATAGTCTAGCACCATCTTGCCTTAATCAGCACCATGCTGCCCTGAGATTAAACAAGCCTTTTTCACTAATTAATTCTAAAATTGCCTTTATAAAACACCCAAAAAGGTATTAATTAAGAAAATATGCATTTTATATCTTTTGCCATTCATTTATTAAAACAAGCAAATAAATTACATTAATGTTTATTTCAATTACTTTTTGTGTATTTTTAATGAAAAACAAGTGCCCCTACCATGCCTTGCCTAATTTCTTGGGAAATCACTATACTGATACATCGTACACATACATTTGATTTTGGTATAGGGACCGTTAAATTGCAATTTCCACTGCGCATGTTATCATACATTTGAAGCGCGTGTGCAGTAAGGAGGAGTGTGTGTCGGTGATCGATTCCTGTAATGATGACCTTTCTGCCAATTGTGCTGTTGTCTTGTCCACTGACAGATTATATGCACTTGAGTTTCAAGGGACTTCTTTTCGTTTAATGGTTATAGTTATAGATCAGTTGAAATGAGTCAGGGTTTGAAATGATTAATGGTTATAGTTATAGATTAAAAACTCCTATCTTTCAACTTCTTTCGCTGTCCACCTCCACATCCCAGTCCTTATCTATCCAACCGCGACACATCCGAGCCACACAACTTTTTAAGTGACAGGGTTAGCGGCAGAAAAAGTCTTAACAGCTGCGGTGGCAGTACTCATGACGGGTTCCAAACAAAAAAACCCGCACACATTTTTATTATTTTCAATGAATTCTGTGCTGTGCTAGTTGTGAGTTAGAAAACTAGTCTGGGAGTGGCAGCTCTCGTTGTGGCGGTGCAAGAGGGACGAAATCTACAGACAATGATCTCCTCAGGAGTGCTTGTCTCCTATAGACGAGCCATGGAAAGTGGCAGCTCTCGTTGTGGCGGTGCAAGAGGGACGAAATCTACAGACAATGATCTCCTCAGGAGTGGTTGTCCTCCTATAGACGAGCCACGGAAACAACTACACATTGACCAAATTCCCATTCGACTATGCAATATGCAGAAATATGCCCCTGATCACGTATTACGGTTTTGTCGTTCAGAATTAGTGAGATTGCAGATACATTACCTCCACTGAAGATTCGAACCATAGTTGCTTCACCTTGGAGTCCAGCATGTTGTAACACCACCACGACTGGTACATCAAAGGCCGTGGTATGTGCTATTCTGTCTATGGGATGGTGCATATAAAAGATCCCTTGCTGTTAATCGAAAAGAGTAGCCCATGAAGTGGTGACAGCGGGTTTCCCCTTCAGTATATGTGTGGTTCTTAACCATATGGCTGACGCCATATAACCGTAAATAAAATGTGTTGAGTGCGTCGTTACATAAAACATTTCCTTCCTTCCTTCCAGCATTTTGTCGACAGAACTAAATCGTTATCCTCGACCAGGGCCGTATCTCTGCTCAATGAAGAGTCGAATAGGTATTTTGCAATATGGTTGTTGATTCAATGAATCTCTGTCTAGTGCTTCGTCTATATATGATGGAAGCAACACCCGAGGAGATCCTTTATGGTAGCTATGCACTTAAGGTAATCCTAGCGCTGAGATCGTTTCGTAGAACGAGGCCCTAGACAATACATCATTCCTGCACCGCTCAAAGAGGACTGCCACTCCCAGACTAGTTTACTAAATTAAAACTAGCACAGGGCAGAGTTCAAAGGATTAAATATAACTGTGATAAGATACTCATAAATCACGTTAAAAAGAATAAGTGATAATATCAGGTGTTCGCGAAAGGTGAGCTTATCCTGCCCCATTGATGGGGAATTTCCACTAACTATTGCAAGTAGGAAACCTCTCCACTCTCACTGCTGCATATACTGCCTCAAGAGAAGCTACGTCAAGGAGTTGTGGAAGACAGACAGTTGAACAGTTGCAAGTAGGAAAACGCTGTAGGCCCTACTCTCACTAATGCTTATACTCCCTCAAGTGAATCTACGTCAAGGAGTTGTGAAAGGTGAGCTTATCCTGCCCAATTGATGTGGAATTTCCACTAACTATTGCAAGTAGGGAAACTCTGTACTCTCACTAATGCATATACTCTCTCAAGAGAAGCTACGTCTAGAAGTTGTGGAAGACAGACAGTTGAACAGTCGCTGGTCCTGACTGGGTAATATCACTGTGCTTGTGATCAGAGCACACCCAATCCCTACACCGGCTCCAAAAGATTCGAATAAATCAATATCCACCAAGGTGATTCGAAACATATATTTAATAGTCAGCGCTTTGACAACTGAGCTAATAGTAAAATTCTCAAAACCTATGTTCACTAGGAACATACTACACTAATACCACCATAAAGTCCATGAAATGGAAAAGTTCATGTGTTTAACTATTAAGCAGCTCTTTTCAAAATTTAAAGTTTTTTAATGAGCACATCGATTAATTAAACATCGGCTATTGGATATCAAACATTGGATAATTCTGACTCATAGTCATCAGAAGAAACCCGGTACATTTTTTTTTCTAATGCAGCAAGGGATCTTTTATATGCACTTTCCCACAGACAGGAAAGCACATACCACATTATTTGTTCAGTTGTGGTGCACTGGTTGGAACAAGGAAAAAACCCAGTCAACTGAATGGATCCACCGAGGTAGTTCGATCCTGCGACGCTAGCATCTCAAGCGAGCACGCAACCGACTGTGCTAAATCCCGCCCCCAGCTCTTTTCAGAATCCATGTTCATAATCTGACGATTCTGAACTTTCAAAAGGTCGTCAGTATTCAATCGTTTGGTGTCGTGAGATAATATAACTAACCCTAAGAATGTTTTACAATAAAATGTTCTCTACAGACCCATATTGTTTCTTTCGTTTGAGGAACGAATTAGAAAGTAACTATTTTCTCCTTGGTCGAAGTACATAAAGGTTGGTAATTGGTTTGTGTTTGGTAGGGGGCGCTGTTTGTGCACTATATAAGGATGTGGCAATGTGTTTTTTATCATCTTGGTTGTGGTGCACGCAATTTACACTGTTTTGAAAGTATCTCACATTTATTTTGTATTGTCTTTTTATAGATTGGCGAACCGTGAGAATATGCTGAAGGCGAACAGCCACTGGAGGGGTAACGGCCCATTATAATTCGTTTAGACGATTATGTTCTAAGAGTAGATTTAAGATTGTTTAGTGTTTTTATTTCGGAATAAACTGTGGTACGTCACTTTGTGCACCACACAGCATGCCACTTACTAGTCGTTTTGTTTTATGTACGGAGGGGGTTGAAGGAGAACAGTCTATACTTACAACACACTGTTGCTAAGTTTTCGCTTTTCAATCACAAATCTAAGCAAATTCTAAATGAAAAAAATAATAAAACAGAATAAACTGGTCACAGATAAATGGCGTCAGGATACGGCGATGTGAGAGGGAGATCGAGTTTCCTTTAGCCTTATCTTGTTTATGAAGACTAAGAGGATATTTGAGCTGTGTGCGGGTTAGCTCGAGTCATCTCCAGCCTAGTGCAGACCGCACATTAAAGGGACACACCCTAGTTACGGCTAGTTGTTAACCATTACGGCGTTGTTTTTCGCTATTAAACCCATTTTTTCCACAAATAAAATTGCACTTTACTTACCGTTTATTATTTAGAATATACATTTCCATTCACCTGAAGTGTTTTTTGGTAATCCTGGTAATCCTGGTTTTTGTAATAGACAAAATGCATTTTTTTTTTCTCATAAAAACACACGCTCGTCTGAGAAAAAAACGTTGAATAGACAAGGTCTAATCTATTTTTAGAGGGGATATTTCCATTTCAATGTCACAGACGTTGGTATACCACGTGACCGTTATCATTTTGGTTCGGTTTGTTTTCTCGTGCACGGTTCGCGCAATCAACATCCGATTTGTTGTTGTTCATTTGTGAGATTTTTCTTCACAGTTCGTGAACATTTTCAGTAACAATAAAGTTCAGACAAGTAAGTGTCTCAATACAAAACGTTACAAACCCTTAAAACCAATAATTTTGCTTAGTCTTACGATATCTGGAGAGGGGATACAACCAGGACAGAACAGTTGGAACATGTCCAGGAGAGGTGAAACGATCGCATCCCAAGTCTGTGAAATTTGTCGTGACGTAGGCATTGTTGTGCTTCGAGCGACATCTACCGGTGACATCAGAATACTAACTTTCAAAATTATTTCAAGCAATTGGGACATGGGGATTCCCATGGTATTTATCGATATAAAACCTGCTTTTTCACTCCATTTGATAAAAAGTGATCTAAGTGTGTTACAGGTTTGTAGATTAACCAAATTATAATTTATTTTCGCTGGATCGAACTAGGGTGTGCGGCTTTAAGTCAATTTCATTTTATTTCAACTTATTTTTATACATATATCCAATTAAGGTTCAAGCACGTTGTCCTTGGCACACACCTCAGATATGTGGGTCCTGGGCACACACCTCAGCTATCTGGGATATCTGTCCAGGACAGCGGGTTAGTTGTTAGTTTGTTAGTGGTTATTGAAAGAGAAGAGGGTTGTAGTGGCCTTACACTTACCCATTGAGCCCTTAACAACTCGCTCAGGGTCGGAGCTGGTACCGGGTTGCGAACCCTGTACCTACCAGCCTGTAGTCTGATGGCTTAAACACTGCGCCACCGAGGCCGGTATTAAGTCAATATTTGTATTGATGTGCAGGGCCAGTTGCTTCCCTCTATTTAGCAAATTTAAAATGGCAGGCAAATGTTTTATGTTGTTGAACGATTTATTTTGTTAATAATGATGCAAGTACTTCAATCGGGATTTAGTGAGTACGGTAGGTTATACACGTTTGGTTTGTGTGTTCATTTGTTGCGCTATTTCGGTTGAGAAACGGTTGAAACATGGTGCCACAAGTTTTGAATACCAGCTATATATATTTAGTAAGAAAGTTACACGAAGAAACCCGACGCCCCTCCACGTCACCACAAGAAGGAAGGAAATGTTTTATTTAACGACGCACTCAACACATTTCATTTACGGTTATATGGCGTCGGACATATGGTTAAGGACCACACAGATATTGAGGGAGGAAACCCGCTGCCGCCACGCAATGGGCTACTCTTTTCGACCAGCAGCAAGGGATATTTTATATGCACCATCCCATAGACAGGCTAGCACATACCACGGCCTTTGATGATATACCAGGCATGGTGAACTGGCTGTAGCGAAAAATAGCCCAAATGGGCCCACTGACGGGGATCGACCCCAAACCGACCGCACATTAAGCGAACGCTTTACCATTGAGCTACGTCTCGGCCCCCTCACCACAAGAAAGTAGAGCGCAGGTTTGTTTTGCATAGTGGACCATCCACCCCCGGGTCGATCTCTCACACTAAGGCCTCAACCTGGCGATGTCTCGCTCCAGCCAGTGCACCATGACTGGTATATCAAGGCCGTGGTATGTGCTATCCTTTCTGTGGGATGGTGCATATAAAAGATCCCTTACTGCTAATCGAAAAAGAGTAGCCCATGAAGTGGCGGCAGCGGATTTCCTCTCTCAAAATCTGTGTGGTCCTTAACCATATGCCCGACGCCATATAGCCGTAAATAAAATGTGTTGAGTGCGTCATTAAAACACTTCCTTCCTTCCTTTCTTCAACCTGGCGATATTACGTGTCTTGGTATTCCGCTCCGCTGGTCAACCCGCTCGGACAAGTCACTGCCGAAGAGATTTAGCGCAGTCGATTGAGCGCTCGCTTGAGGTGCTTGCGTCGCACTAATTTTGGGGTTTCTCATTCCAACCAATACACCGCAACAGTTTCAAGGTCGTTAAAGTATGGGCACCCCCCACCCCTTTTTTTTAGAAAAGGTGCGGCATCGAACAGTGCCAAGTGTCGGTCGGTGTAGTGCATTAGAACATGTAAAAGAATATAAATACTTAGGAATTACTTTTACAAAATTAAACAACTTTCGAGTTACAAAGAACAGACTTAAACAACAGGCTACCAAGGCCATGTACTTTGTACTATCAAAATCAAAGGACAACTATCTATCAACCGAATGTAAACTTAAAATGTTTCACTCAATGGTTCTGCCAGTTTTATTATATGGATGTGAAATATGGGGATATGAAAAAGTTGATTTATTTAATTCTGTACAAATACACTTTCTAAGACACATCATACCCGTTAAGAACGCAACACCAATATTTATGCTTTATGGAGAGTTAGGGAGAACGCCTGTCGAGTTAATTATATACAGAAGAATGGTATGTTACTGGGCGCGACTGATATCAGGAAAACAATCAAAATTGTCTACTCTTTTATACAAAATTATGTTAAATGACCACCTTACTAACGGAACTAACTATAACTGGATTAATACTGTTAAAAACACACTGAATAACTTGGGAATGGGTGATATCTCGATAAGACAATCTTTCATATCAGTAAATTGTCTCTCACAACAAATTAAACAAAGACAATGCGATCAGTATTTACAAACATGGAAAAATAACATATCACTGTCATCGAGAGGCAACACTTACCGATTATACAAAGAACAACTATTTTTCGAAAGCTACATCAATAAACTACCAGAAAAACTGTGGACAGCACTCTTAAAATTTAGAACGTCTAACCATTACCTACCCGTTGAAATTGGACGTTGGAATAATATACTCATAGAAGATAGAATTTGCACATTATGTAATGAAGTAGACATTGGCGACGAGTTCCATTATCTTTTTATTTGCCATTTTTTTCCATAATTCAAGAGTCCAGTTGCTACACCCATATTATTATACGCGACCAAGTACTTATACATTTAGAGAACTAATGGAGAATAAACGAATTAGTACCCAAAAGAAATTATCATATTTCATAAATATAATAACTAATGAATTCAAACGCCCTTGACTACAAACACCATCAAAACCAAACATAATTAACAAAATACTATCATTATCCACTGCACCATATATAAGTTTAACAATCTATTCGTTTATAAGTACTTGGATACCCGTATATTTGTATTAAATATTTGTATTATTACATAATATATTGATGTGCGTGATTGTATATGTTTGTATATGTGTTTGTGTATGTATTGTTATTAATGTATTCACTGTCAACCATCTTGTCACGTGTATATAACAAAATGTTTATGTATATATTCCTCCTATGCCGTTGCGTAACGGCCCGAGTGTAAATAAAGTCTTGTCTTGTCTTGTGATTACACGCTAATCGTCAAAAACTGCCCGCAGTCCAGCACAAATTGAAAACGATGTCAGTGTTAATGACGAGTGACCATAGTTCAGTGGTACAGCGCTCGCCTGATGCGCGATCGATCTAGGATCGATTCCCGTCGGTGGGCCCATTGGGCTATTTCGTGTTTCATCTTGTGCTCCACAAAGGTCGTGGTATGTACTATCCTGTCTGTGGAATGGTGCATATAAATAAAACATTTCCTTTCTTCCTTTTTATAAACAAATCGTAAATTTCGAATCTCACCCAACCCCTTTTCAAATTCTATCTCTGCTCCTGAAACTATAAGGATCAATTAATATCGCTAAGCTTGATCAGAACATCGACAAATATGTCATACGTGGACATCGCGTATATAACTAGATTCGGGCTAAACGAAACTACTGGAAACCATTACAAAATACAACAATTACCACAGCAAGAAAACAAACAGACGGAGGTTAGAGTAAGCTGTCTTTATTAACATATTATATTTAGGTCTTTGTTTATTGTTGTACTCATAGGAATACACCTTTAAGAGTTCACAGAGGTCATTCACGTCATCAAATTTTAAATAATAATAATAATTTAAAAGCAAAAAATAAATGATCAGGCTAGTGTTATGTGATTTTTAGGCATAATATGTAGGTTAATTCTAGCAAATACGACCGTTGCAACACCTGTTAAATGTCGTATCGTACGACCGAGAACCACAGCACGTTGGGTGAAATCCAGACTTGGATACGACATTACCGCCACAACACATGTTAAATGTCGTATCGTACGATCGAGATCCACAGCACGTTGGGTGAAATCCAGACTTGGATACGACATTACCGCCACAACACATGTTAAATGTCGTATCGTACGATCGAGATCCACAGCACGTTGGGTGAAATCCAGACTTGGATACCACATTACCGCCACAACACATGTTAAATGTCGTATCGTACGATCGAGATCCACAGCACGTTGGGTGAAATCCAGACTTGGATACGACATTACCGCCACAACACATGTTAAATGTCGTATCGTACGATCGAGATCCACAGCACCGTTGGGTGAAATCCAGACTTGGATACGACATTACCGCCACAACACATGTTAAATGTCGGATTGTATGACCTGTAGCCACAAACAGCCTCTGGAATTAAAAATAAGAATAATTATTAAAAACTCTCTCTCTCTCTCTCTCTCTCTCTCTCTCTCTCTCTCTCTCTCTCTCTCTCTCTCTCTCTCTCTCTCTCTCTCTCTCTCTCTCTCTCTCTCTCTCTCTCTCTCATGTATATATATATATATATATATATATGAAGAGTTCAGGCGCAAAACGCGATATAAACCATTTTCTTTCTAGTTTTTAGTTAAAGCCACTACTGTATGTCAGTATGGGCTGATCGTAGGCCTGCTAATTTCCTGCAAAACGTGACTGATCCTTATGAAATTGTATTGGGTAAACCCCGTTTGTTTTCATCAAAACGCGATATACATGTACACCAATTAAAAAACCCATTTTTACTGAAAATGAAAAATGGATATATCGCGTTTTGCGCCTGAACTCTTCATATATGTTACTTCCCGAAAAGACAACTGACTCGGTGAAGATTGGTATAGATAGGGTTCTTTATTCCAGAGAATATGGTTATATAGTCGAATAAACCCTATAAGCAAAAATGGCATTATTAAAATACAATCACAACTATACATAAACAGTCATAAAAGACCATATAAAAACACATTAAAACAAAAAATATATATATATATACACTCTGCAGTCTAGTTATTATCTACAGATCATAGCAGATCGCTTAAACAAAAGAAAGAACCATACACTGAGCAATATTTAACATCGCTACAGTAAACATCAAATATAGGCATACTATACAGTACAGAATTACCGTACGTTAAACGACTGAACATTAATCAATCACCGGTAATCTTAAATCATTATTTATAACCAACAACAAGTACACATATGGCGATATATAGAATAATAAAATAAAAGTACGGTACACAAAACATTATCCTCAGGTGATACGATTACCTAGACACAAAAATACAGTACCTTTTAGCTGTGGGCTTTAGGGCGGTAACACCAAAACCGTCAACAAGTCTACAAGAAACAAGTAAAATAAAACTAATAACATTTCTAAAACAATAACTCATTTAATTATGGCTCAGTGCCACGCCCAAATTCTAACACTTACATTTATTCAGTTTATTCCTTTATCAAAGTAAATGTTAATTGAAGTAGTTATTTATTTAAACCTTATTTGTAATTTATAAACTGTACTTTATGTATGTTAGTAAAATAGTAAAGTGAATTAGAAAAGTAGAAATATAACTCACCAATTATCCCAGTGTACGATTAAAGCAGATCAAGAGTGCGTGGCCTGTGCAGCTCGTGACAGGTAAAGGAATGTCAGGTGAGTGACAATGAATAGCCACCAACTGGGTCAAACACAGCTGGCCAGTCTATTGGTTGATCGTCACTGTCCCTGGTCAGAGGTCAGATGTAAAGACAGGTAAATGCATGTCCCTACAGTTCCTAGCCAAAGTTTTAGGTGCATGTGCGTTGTGCATAATAAAATCATTAAAGCAATAAAACCCATATGGTTCCCCCCCCCCCCCCCCCCCCCACCCCCCCCCCCCCCCCCCCCCCCCCCCCCCCCCCCCCCCCCCCCCCCATTCTCCCCCCCCCCCCCCCCCCCCCCCCCCCCTAATTAAAATAACGTCCTCGTTATTTTACGCATTCTTAAGCACTAACGACAACATTGCTTCTCGAGCACTGTCAGGCATACTGCTAAGAACACCAGTGGCTGCTAGAGACGTTAACAATGTTGCCCGCTCTTTCCAGTCTGGTGTACGATTAGGAGATTGGACTTGTGCAGACTGAGACATAGACAAGTCACCTGACCGTATCCACTCAGGTGGTTTCCTATCCCTCAGTGATCTTCTTGGTGGTGGTCTTGGCGGTGTTCTATCGACGTTAAGAACATCTGCACGGTCCACCTGTACCCCATTGTGTGAATCCTCTGATCCCTCCATGATGTCCCCCTCTGGTAAAGGATCTTCTTGAACAGGAGTGTCTCCAAGTTCAAGAGGTATGTTCTCAGGAACTGGAGCAGTGTCCTCCTGTGCAACTTCCTCAACAGGCATAACATTGGTTGCTATTTGAGCACCGAAACCTGCTGACACTACCTTCTGTCCAGATTCCATAAACTGCACAGAATCAGCATCTGACGACTCGTCATCTTCAGATGGGGCTGATCCATCTTGCTGATCTGTGACAGTTCTTATCTTCACGGGTGCCGCTGGCCTGGTGATCCGTGGTGGCGGTACAGGCTTAATATCCTCTTTGGCAGGAAGTGGCAGTGAACTGACGGGAAGGAGGAGATTTCGGTGCAAAGTCCTTGGCTTCCCAGGTACTTTCTCCTTCTTGACAACAAACACAGGAACATCTTGGCTTGGTTGATTTTGCACCACATAGACATCCTCCTCCCGTCTGTCTGCCAACTTATGCTTTCCATCAAAAGCTAATGTTCGGACAAGCACCCTATCTCTGACCTCAATAACCGCCACCGCGGACTCTGGAATAGTACTGCTTCTTCTGTCGAGTTTGACTGTGATCAGCAGCCTCATTGGAAAGTCTGTACGAGTCTTCCAGGCATTTCCGCAGAGACTTGATGAACTCAGTATGATTCTGATGATCATCATTGCTATCCAAGCCCAGAGCAATATCCAGTGGAAGACGTGGATGCCTACCGAGCACTAAAAAGAAAGGCGGTGTTCCTGTTGATTCATGTCTTGTACTATTGTATGCATGGACCAATGGTGCAACATGTGATTTCCAGTTGGCCTTCTTGTCTGGAGTCAAAGTCCCCAACATATCCAGTAGTGTTCGATTAAATCTTTCACACATCCCATTCTCCATTGGATGATAGGGTGTGGTCCTGGATCGGTCTATCCCGGATATCTGGTACAGTTCCTTCATAAGCTGACTTTGAAAATTGGCGCCATGGCCTGTCTGGATCCGCGGAGGAAAACCATAATGCACAATAAACTGATTAAATAACACATCAGCTGTTGTCTTGGCAGTCTGGTTCTTCGTTGGAAAAGCCTGTGCATATCTGGTGAAATGATCAGTGATAACCAAAATATTTTGGAAACCACCTTTCGAAGACTCCAGAGTTAAATAATCCATGCACAGCTGTCACGGGGAGATCCTATAATACCCGTAACTGAATGAAATACGATTATCCAAATATTCTCTCCTAACTGTATATCTGTTAGATCTCTCTAAAGAAATCGCCTTAATTGAATCTGATGAAATAGTTTCTACATGGTCTTCTGGTGACCTTACTGGCAGTCGTGACAACACGTCAGCATCAGTGTTGGCTTTACCTGGTATGTATTTTACTACAGAATCATACACAGACAAAGCAGCTAACCACCTATGACCCGTAGCATCGAGTTTAGCTGTGGTTAACACATATGTCAGTGGGTTATTGTCGGTAAGAACAGTAAAGACATGTCCATAAAGGTAATCGTGGAATTTTTCAGTCACTGCCCACTTCAGTACTAAAAATTCCAACTTGTGAGCTGGATAGTTCCTTTCTGTCTTGCTTAATGCTCGGCTTGCATAGGCTATCACCCTTTTTCCATCCTGTTGTTCTTGGTACAAAATGGCTCCAAGACCTTGGTGACAGGCATCTGTATGTACTTCAAGGGGCAGTGAGTAATCTGGATACCCAAGTACAGGCTGTGTTGTTAAAGTCTTCTTAAGTAATTCAAACGCCCGCTGCTGATCTGTTCCCCACAAAATCTGACATCAGGCTTTGTCTTCTTGGTTCTCCTGTCTTTCTTGGTTGTCGGTGGTAACAGATCAGTCAGTGGTCGACAGATCTTAGAAACGTTTGGAATAAACTTCCTATAATAGCCAGCAAAGCAAGGAATTGCCTGACCTGTTCAGGACTTTCTGGCTGAGTCCAGTTCAAACCATGTCCACCTTGGAAGGATCTGGCTTAATACCATCACCAGAAACTATGTGTCCCCTAGATATTTTACCTCAGAC
>NC_054703.1:32176536-32215299 GCF_016097555.1 Gigantopelta aegis | reverse complement strand
GTCCACTGTGACGATTTCCTTATTAGCGCAGTTGGTAAATCACTGGAGTTATATTAAAATGGTAGATGTGTTCCTAATGGCAGTCCACTGTGACGATTTGCTTATTAGCGCAGTTGGTAAATCAACAGAGTTACTAAAATGGTAGATGTGTTCCTAATGGCAGTCCACTGTGACGATTTGCTTATTAGCTCATTTGGTAAATCACTGGAGTTACTAAAATGGTATATGTGTTCCTAATGGCAGTCCACTGTGACGATTTGCTTATTAGCTCAGTTGGTAAATCAACGGAGTTACTAAAATTGTAGATGTGTTCCTAATGCCAGTCCACTGTGATGATTTGCTTATTAGCTTAGTTGGTAAATCAACGGAGTTACTAAAATGGTAGATATGTTCCTAATGGCAGTCCACTGTGACGATTTGCTTATTAGCTCAGTTGGTAAATCAACGGAGTTACTAAAATGGTAGACGTGTTCCTAATGGCAGTCCACTGTGACGATTTGCTTATTAGCTTAGTTGGTAAATCAACGGAGTTACTTAAATGGTATATGGTTCGAATCTCCTCAGAAGGTGTGAATTTATTCAGTACAGCTGGAACGTTGGCGGCATGGTCCAGGGTCCGGTCCAGACTCAAGTTTTTAATGACGTCACACGCATACAGTTTATTTGGCGTTGTCATAACATTACTGTCTCAGACTCTATTAGAGTCTCCAGTCTAGATTCTGTAAGTTTTGTAAACACCAGGCCAGGACCCGAGTTTATAAAACTTTTAGAATCCAGAACCAATCACAAATGACGTCACACGCATACAATTTGTATGGCGTTGTCTCAGATTCTGTTAGAGTCTCGAGTCTAGACGTTTTATAAGCACAAGGGCAGAAACCCTTTACATAGCTTCTCTTGAGGCAGATGTTTGTAGCCGTGTTAAGGCCATCCCACACTAGCGCAGCGCATCAGCAGCGCATCAGCAGCGTGTTGGCAGTGTGTCAGCAGTGAAGCGTCAATAATGCCCACGCAGCGTGTCAAACAGAAATAAAACAGAAAAAAAAACCTGAAAAGAGGAAAAGAAAAACCGATTTGGTTTGAAAACATGGCTCCCAGGAAGATAATTTCGGGTAAATTGCTTTTAATGCATTTGTATGGAAGATTACTTGATAAAAAAAAAAAACGCAAGAGGACATTTTGGGTACATGACATCGTTGACCAGGCATTGATTGCCATGTCCGTGTTTTTTTTGTAACTAACCGATTGGATGTCGTATATGGATAGATGTTTCTGAACCTCTATGATCAACCTTTCTTCATTAATATTTTGTTTTTGTATTGTTTTTCCAATAAAATTAAGATATTCGTCAATGGTGTGTGTGGTTTTTTGGTGGAAGACCTAAAATATTACATTATGACATCGTAAACTGGGGATTTCTGTGCACGTCAGAGCAGCAAGCAGCAAAAATCGCTTTTAGAATGATTGAAAAAAAAACGTTGACGCGCTGTTGACACGCTGCGCTAGTGGGGGTATGTATATGGTAATTCACTGAAAGTGATTTTTTTTTTTGCTGCCGACGCGCTGCGCTAATGTGGGATGGCCTTAAGTAAACCTTCAGTAGCTAGTGCAAATTTCACATAAAATGCTCATTTAAAGAGTCTGTTAATCGAATTCCTTTAGGGAAGGTTGATTTTTTTTGCATTCTGACTGAAATGATTTAAAAAAAAACAAAACAAAAAAACAACAAACAAACAGTGCAGTGAACATCGCTGTTTAATGGTCCATTCCTCGTAGTGAATGCTGTGGTATAATTTACTGGTATGTCAACTAATAAAATGCCCATCCTGATTTGGTTTTGAATTTCTCAGCTGACCAATAGCTTTGCGATAGGCGAACTGTAATTGGTCGATATTTTAACTGGTATTTATAGATGAAATGTCATCTGGACATGGTAATTAACACATTGCTCTCATATCTACTGGTTGAAGACTAGATGACCAGACATCAATCAGACTCATTCATGTGTTCCAGTTTTGTATGTGAAAAGTGATAGATTTGATATATTCACTGGGTTCTCTGTGGTTGACTTCGATACGATATTTCACATGCTGCTGAACTAGTACTTCTCCACTTTGATTCATTCGTTCCTCTTGACATATATATGTTACAGTTTTGTATGTGAAAAGTGACATATTTGATATAGTCACTGGGTTCTCTGTGGTTGACTTCGATACGATATTTCACATGCTGCTGAACTAGTAATTCTCCACTTTGATTCATTCGTTCCTCTTGACATATATCTGTTACAGTTTTGTATGTGAAAAGTGATAGATTTGATATAGTCACTGGGTTCTCTGTGGTTGACTTCGATACAATCTTTCACATGCTGCTGAACTAGTAATTCTCCAGTTAGATTTTTTCGTTCCTGTTGGCATATATCTGTTACAGTTTCTTGAGCAGCTCCTATTCACAAATCTGGTGCAGTGTCTTGTGTGAAAAGCGTTAGTTCTGAAGTAACAATCCTCAAGTTTGATCTGTTCCTGTTGACATACCTGTAAGAGTTTGTTGTGTGAAAAGAGTTTGTTCTGAAGTACTAATCCTTACGTTTGAATAGTTCCTGTTGACAAATCTGTTGCAGTTTCTTGTGTGAAAAGCGTTATTTCTGAACTAACAATTCTCAAGTTTGATCAGTTCCTGTTGACATATCTGTTAGAGCTTCTTGTGTAAAAAGTGTTAGTTCTGAACTAACAATTCTCAACATTGATCAGTTCCTGTCGACATATCTGTTACAGTTTCCTGTGTAAAAAATGTTGGTTCTGAACTAACAATTCTCATCTTTGATCAGTTCCTGTAGGCGTTGTGCCAGAACCGACAGGAACATGATTCCAGCGTCAGCAGCTCTTCTTGTCTGTGGTTGTCTACATCTAGCAATGGTTTCCAGCCTGGAGATAAACATGGCTGTTATTTTGCCTTTTGATAATGCAAGACCGTTCAGCGTTCAGAAGATTAGACCTGCCATAGAGATAGCCAGAAGAAGACTGGAAAGAGACCAGGTCCCTTCAGAGTCCACGACAATTGTGTTCCATTACGAAGACTCTCGTTGTGACATTGCACATGGACTTAACAAGGCCATCAAGTTGCATATTGACCATGGAATGGATGTCTTTTTAGGACCGGTGTGCGACTTTGCTGTCTCCCCTGTTGCAAGGCAGTGCACGTTTTGGAATCTGCCTATTATTTCCGGTGGTGCTATGGCTAGTGGTTTCACCAGCATGAGGAAATCTATGTTTTTCACTTTGACAAGAATAGGACCAGCAAATCTCCACTCCCTGTCGAACCTACTGTATTTAATTCTAATTCGTTTTAAATGGAAACGCTTGAAACTTTTGTATGAGAGAGAAGGGCAAAGCCAGTATGTAGAGAGATTATGTTACCTAGCACCAAAAACTGTGTTTATGAGCCTTCAAGCCAAGGGAACCTCAGTTCAATTGGACTATTACAGGTTGAATGACAATCAAGATTATGCTGAAATGTTTTCCAGGGAAATTTCCACATACTCAGGTAAGTGGTGTGTTTTGTGCCTTAGTTCAGTACAGGTCTTACCGTAACAGTTCTTATATTACGTCCAGAACCCCCCCCCCCCCCCCCCCCCCCCCCCCCCCCCCCCCCCCCCCCCCACCCCCCCCCCCCCCCCCCCCCCCTAGAATGGACTGTATTGAACTAGTGCTATATGTACAGCCAGTATGTTGACTGGAGAAGAACCACGAATCTGTAATATATAATTTGAGGACATATCCATTCCTCTTCTGCAATGAAATCCAAAATTTCAATATATAAATATATAACTATCTGCAATAGATCTGGGTCTCGTTCCTCGAAGCGATCTTAGTCTATGATAAACTTAAGTGCATACGTTAGTTATGCACTTAAGGTGATCCTGGTGCTAAGATTGCTTCGTAGAACGATGTGCAGGACAGTTTGTTAAAACTGAAAGTAAATGAAGACAAATGTATACTGAGAAATGCTGGACTTCCTCATTGACAACATGTTTGTCAGATGTTTGTCGGGATAGAACATATAGACAGGACGTAGTTATCCCTATGGGCACCTAATGTTCTCCATTGCTCGCTTGTGCCTTTCTCTGTGCATACGGATAAGATGTTCTAGGTAGGTAACTAGTTTAACGTGCTCAGGGCTTTCAAACACGCCCATCACGAGTCCAGTGTCTGAAAATATCAGGAGACACACTCAGGACAGAAAAGGTTTTCTAACTAATATGGCTAAATCAAAAACAAAGTTTAATTTTACCTTTTGACATGCTGATGATCTATATCAAATCAACAATAATAAGATCATTTATCATCCATTAAAGGCTTTTGTAGGAGATATCTCTGGCATTATAATTTGCGATATACGGTATCCTGCGATATTTTTCTGGGAGATATCACTTCTTATAATCTTGATTGGTCAAATTGTAATCACTGCATTCTAATTAAAATGAAAAAAGTGATAATGGATGATAAAATGAATACACCTATTGTGTCTTGGGATATCATAATTTATCAAAATTCATTGATAAAAATACTTTTATCAACTCATGCTGATAAATTATGATATCATAAGATACTCGGGAAATATCCTCTATATATTACCTTTCATTGAATTAAGCGCCAGAATTATAAGGAAATTACAGAAATGAAAAAAAAATGGTTCAATACCTTGATCAATACATAGAGATTCAGAACAACGTTTGCCTTCCTAGACTTCATTAGACTCTTTTTTTTGGGGGGGGGGGGGGGGGGGGGGGGGGGCCTACCCCAGTTGCAAAGTGCTCTTTTGATGCATGGCCAGTCTAGGATACGATTTTGTTTGTTTAGATTCATTGAGGCACCATATTTAAAAAAAAATGCATTTTGGTAATTAACATTCTTCATATTCAACTTTCCGATTTAGCCACTGTACCAGTATAACTCGAATTCGAATTCGTTGTGGTAGACTGCTATCTACAAATGTTATGAATTGAATGCAATGAAAGAAACGTCACTGCTGAACGTAATGAAATAATTATGACCAGAACGTGACTAGTTTGTACCTATGGTGTGAGCTTTTGTTTACTATTGACGTCATTCCTTGAGCTAAGTCCTGTCTCTAAAGATCGTGGTACGTGTTTTACTGTCTGTGGGATGGTGCATACGAAACATTCCTTGCTACTAATGGAAACATGTAGCAGGTTTACTCTCTAAGACTACAGGGGCGGCATTTAGGTCAATCGCTTGAGTACTCGCCTCAGGTGCGTGCATCGCAGGATCGAACCACCTTGGTGGATCCATTCACATTATTGCGTTTTTCTCGTTCCAACCAGTATATCAAAACTGTGCTTTCCTGTATGTGGCAAAGGTGCATATAAAAGACCCCTTACTGTTAATGTAAACAATTTAGCGGATTTCCTCTGATGACTACGAGTTAGAATTACCAAATGTTTGACATCCAATAGCTGATGATTAATTAATCAATGTGCTTCATGGTCTCGTTAAAGAAGACAAACTTTAACTTTATTTGTTAATAATAATAATAATAATAATAATAGTAGTAGTAGTAGTGGTGGTGGTGGTGGTGGTGGTGGTGGTGGTGGTGGTGGTGGTGGTGGTGGTGGTGGTGGTGGTGGTGGTGGTGGTGGTGGTGGTGGTGGTGGTGGTAGTAGTAGTAGCAGCAGTAGTAGTAGTAGTAGTATTTATTTTATTATTATTATAATTATCATCACCACCATCATCATTATTATATATTTTTTGTCCACCATTTGGTATGGAAACTGGTTAAATCAACATCATCATTTATTTTTGTTTGTTTTTTTTGTTTGTTTTTTTTCACAATATCGTTTAAGTGTTTAAATTCTAGACATTGGGGGGTTGACTAACATCGAGGACGCAAAGCAAAGTTTATAGGGAGTTCGTGGGGTATGTCCTGAAAGGCAATTTTCTGTATTCTACAAGTGAAATTCATCTCTACCGTAAAAATAATATTTCTGAATCAGAATTATTGCCCCCCCCCCCCTGCTCGCTCCGCCGTGCCTGACGTGGTCTTGAGTTGCACTACATAGAGGGTTGATAAAATAATATTAATATTTAGGTTACATAATGTGAGACGTGAACCAGATATCACACAGCTAGTGTTTCCTCTAATCTTTGTAAACTCGATAAGACCAGGGGGAACTTGAGCTGTCTTTAACATGACTTGTCTGTGACATGCTTGTTAGTTCCTCTCTTACAATTTTCTTAGGGTTTTTATAAAATGTTTTTATTAGAAACCGAAATCTTCGACAAATCGGTGAGATAAGTATAGACTGTTAAAAAAAAGAACACCTTATTATGCAACTCTTTATGCGTTCGTTATGTTGTTTGGCGACACCATCTGATTACTGTTTTGAATACTGATTGCCTGTTGGAATATATATACATTTTAAATTAAGAATGTTAACTTGGCATATGACATCAGAGATGATAAAATATGAATAAATGGTGACTATATTGAACATACGATGTATCGTGCTCTAACCAGGATGCAAGGAAATTTTTTATTTAACGACGCACTGAACACATGTTATGCTCTAATCTAATTGATTTTAGTAAAACTAACATACTTAATACAGTCTATTGTATAAAAACATCACTTCTGACATGCAGACAGTTTTGTATGGATGACATGGATAAAGTCTGTGTCATGCTGCTGAAGTAACAGTTATCAATGTTCATTAGTTCCTGTTGGTGTTCCATCATCATCTTCTTCTATCCGACATCAGGGTGAACTGGGCAGTTTTCTTAAGGTATTGTGTATCACCATGTAATATTCCTGTCATGGATACGTAAGCAGGCCAAATTTGGTCCCTTATTAGTTGGTGCTGGCTGCAATCCTGTGTGAAGTGGGTTGTTTTCTCTTCTCCATGTACAGTGATGTATTCGAGAGCTTGAGTCTGTGCAGGTGGCTGTTAAGTCTGTTGTGTCCTGTTCGTAGTCTACAAATGATCACTTGCTAATCCTGAGACCCGACTCCACCATGATTCCGCGGACAGCCTTTCTTGTGTGAAAAGCATTAGTTCTGAAGTAACAATCCTCAAGTATGATCAGTTCCTTTTGACATATATTTGTTACAATTCGATGTGTGAAAAGCGTCAGTTCTGAAGTACTAATCCTCACTTTTGAATAGCTCCTCTTGACGAATCTGTTATAGCATCCTGTGTGAAAAGTGTCCGTTCTGAAGTAACAATCCTCCAGTTTGACTAGTTCCTGTTGACATATATCTGTTACAGTTTTTTTTTGTGTATGAAAAGCATTAATTCTGAAATAACAATCCTCAAGTTTGACTCGTTCCTGTTGGTCTTGAGTCAGATCGCTGAGAACCGACAGGGACATGACTGCAACGTCACCAGCTCTTCTTGTCTTCGGTTGTGTTCTTCTACCAATTGTTTCTACCTTGGATATACACATGTCTGTCATTGTACCCTTTGATGATGCTAGTCCCTTCAGCATTCGGAAGATTAGACCTGCTATAGAGGTGGCAAAACAAAGACTGGAAAGAGATCACATCATTTCAGAGTCCACGACACTTGTGTTCCATTACGGAGACTCTCAGTGCGACCACACTTACTCGATGAACGAAGCCATCAAGCTGCACATGAGTCATCAAGTCGACGTCTTTCTTGGACCCGTCTGCGACATCGCTGCCGCTTGGATTGCCATTCAGTGTAGGTTGTGGAATCTGCCTATTATTTCCAGTGGTGCGATGGCCTTGGATTTCACAATTTACAAAAAAACTCTCTATTCGCTTCTCACCAGGGTGGGACCAGTGAATTTCCACTGCCTGCGACACCTACTGCATTCAACTCTAACTCGCTTTAAATGGAAACGCTTGAAACTTGTGTACGATAGAGCGGGATATGACCTGTATGTCAAGAGATTCTGTGAGCTACTAACGGGAACTGTGTATTTTGGCAAAAACGCTTCAATTGAAACGACATCTTTTTATTTGAATAACATTCAAGATTACGGTGAAACGTTTTTAAACAAAATGCCAACAGACAACGCAGGCAAGTGGTGTATTATGTACTCTTTTCCAGTGCTGGCCGTACTGTAAAAATGGTTGTCCATTATCTCCATAATTTACTACTGTGAAGTCATAGGCGTACGGGCTCCCATTTTTGTAGGCTGATTTTTGTCCGAATTAAACAAAAATGCATTACTGCCAAACAGCTATATAGAGTTGTAAACGAATCACTACTAATATCGCGGGGTAGAATAATAAAAATACATGGTGTAATGTGTTCAGGCCAGCTAATGTTTCTTCGAATTTCTCTTTTGTTTTTGCCTGAATTTGAGGAATTGTTTTTAGGAGTTTATTTTAGTGGTGTGGGTTTTTTCTGTGTGAGCGTGTGTTTTGTTTTGTTTTGTTTTGGGTTGGGTTGGGTTTTTGGAGGGGGGGGGGGGGGGGGGGGGGGGGGGGGGGGGGGGGGGGGGTGTATAGTTTTGGGATATTTTTTTATTTATTATTATTTTTTTTTTTTTAAACTCAGAATAGAACTGGATTCCACAGTATATTAAAATTGTTAGAACAGTGGAGAAACTATCCATATAACTTGTTTCAGAATATCACGGCAGTTTCCACACACAATAAAGAAAGTTTGTTTTGGTATAACGACACCACTAGAGCATGTTGAATTATTAATCATCAGATGTTGGATGTTAAACATTTAGTAATTTAGACGTATTGTCTTAGAGAGGAAACCCGCCACATTTACTTTTGAACACTGCGTATTCATCTTTGAACATTGACCGGCCTCGATGGTGTCGCGGTTAAGCCATCGGAAATAAGGCTGGTAGGTACAGGGTTCGCAGCCTGGTACCGGCTCCCACCTAGAGCGAGTTTTCATGACTCAATGGGTAGATGTAAGACCACTACACCCTCTTCTCTCTCACTATCAACTAACCTACTGTCCTAGACAGACAGTCCATATATCTGAGGTGTGTGCCCAGGACAGCGTACTTGAACCTTTATTGGATATAAGCACGAAAATAATTTGAAATGAAATGAATTGCACATTGAACACACTCCATGAATAGAGTAAATTCCTCCTTTAAGCATTGACCACCATCGCTATAAAAAAATCTCACATCCGATACTGAAGAACAATACTAAATACTAATTAACATCGGTGCTAATCAGGTAACATGAGAGTGGGGTATAACATTATATTTCTTTTCTTTTCAGTTATGGTTTTGTGTGCCTCTCCCGATACCGTCCGAGAAATCATGATAAAAGCGCACGAGCTCAACTTCGATAATGGCGAATATGTCTTCTTAAATAAGCAGCGCAATAATAGCTCAACTTGACGATAATTGTGTTTAATAATGACGAATAATATGATTTCTTCAGCGAATATGTCTTCTTAAATATTGACCTCTTCAGCAGGTAATATTGTAATAAACATACTCCATATTGACCTGTTCAGCAGGTAATATTGTGTTAATAATATTGAAATACATCTTCCAATTTGACCTGTTCAGCAGGTATTGTGTTAATAATATAGAACATACTCCAATATTGACCTAATGGTATATACGTCTTATTGATAATAGATACTCTTCTTCATATTGACCTGGTAATATTGTGTTAATAATAATAGAACATACTCCAATATTGACCTGTTCAGCAGGTAATATTGTGTTTATTGATAATGACGAATACGTCTTCTTAAATATTGATTTCTTCAGCAGGTAATATTGTGTTAATAATAATAGAACATACTCCAATATTGACCTGTTCAGCAGGTAATATTGTGTTAATAATAATAGAACATACTCCAATATTGACCTGTTCAGCAGGTAATATTGTGTTTATTGATAATGACGAATACGTCTTCTTAAATATTGATTTCTTCAGCAGGTAATATTGTGTTAATAATAATAGAACATACTCCAATATTGACCTGTTCAGCAGGTAATATTGTGTTAATAATAATAGAACATACTCCAATATTGACCTGTTCAGCAGAATACGTTATATATATTGATTTTCTTTCAGCAGGTTAATAATAGAACATTCCCATATTTGACTTTCAGCAGGTAATATTGTGTTATAATAATAGAACATACTCCAATATTGACCTGTTCAGCAGGTAATATTGTGTTAATAATGATAGAACATACTTGGATATACGAAACGTTTGAATGTTCAGCAGGTAATATTGTGTTAATAATAATGGACGAATACGTTCCAAATATTGACCTCTTCAGCAGGTAATATTGTGTTAATAATAATCAGAACATACTCCAATATTGACTTTCAGCAGGTAATATTGTGTTAATGAACGAGACTCCAATATTGACTGTTCAGCAGGTAATATTGTGTTTGTTTAAATATTGACCTCTTCAGCAGGTAATATTGTGTTAATAATAATAGAACATACTCCAATATTGACCTGTTCAGCAGGTAATATTGTGTTTATTGATAATGGCGAATACGTCTTCTTAGATATTGACCTGTTTAGTAGGTAAAATTGTGTTTATTGATAATAGGTAATACTTCAATATTGATCTCCTCAGCGGGTAATATTGTGTTTATTGATAATAAAGAATACGCCAATATTGATCTGTTCAACAGGTAATATTTATTTATTCATAACGCGGAATACGTTATTTTTTTTCTTGCAAATATTGACCTATTCTCCAGGTAATATTATGTTTATCGATAATAGAGCATATTTCAATATTGACCTCTTCAGCAAGTAATAATGTGTGTACTGATAAAAGGGAATACTTCTAGAATTGTGTTTGTTGAATGCTGAAATAATATTGTGCTTGTTTATAACTGAGAATAGTTCAAAATAATAATAATAATAATAATAATAATAATAATAATAATAATAATAATAATAATAATAATAATATTATTATTATTATTATTATTATTATATAAAGACAAAAACCAACAGCAAAAATAAATACCTGCTGAAAAGGTCAGTTACTAGCAGGATATGACTTTTGACCTGATTCATGTGACGTCATATGCATATATACATTACAAAATCGCTCATTTGACCTCTAGGTCACCGTACAATGTGGCTGAAATAACAGAAATAATAGTTCACCCTCTTTATTTTTTATTGTCTGCAGGAATTTCTCTTCTTACCTTCACAGAATAAACCAGATATCCAACGTCGTTAACTAGTTATTCTCTATTTATTTAAGTGAGAACGCCTTTGGCCGTCCCAGGCACCGAGCCAATGACTCGGATGATCGTTATGTACTAGTATATTTATCTCAGTAAGAACGCCATTGATCGTCCCTGGTACCGAGTCAATGACTCGGATGATCGTTATGTATATTTATTTCAGTAAGGACGCCTTTGGTCGTCCCTGGCACCGAGCCAATGACACGGATGATCGTTATGTATATATATTTCAGTAAGGACACCCTTGATCGACCCTGGTACCGAGCCAATGACACGGATGATCGTAACGAGAAGGCGAGAAAGGCTTACGAAGCCTTGATGACCATCACTATCCGGAAACCCACAAGTCCCGAGTTTACACAGTTTTCGGAGGAGGTGAAACGAACAGCCAGTGAATTATACCCGAACGTTTCCTACGGCGATGGACAGGTCATTAGGGTTTTTTTCTGCTGTCGAGAATAACAATTAATTGTATCCTTTCAGTATATTTAGCTATTGATAATGGGCATGAAAATCCTTTGTGGTGGCAGTTACCACGTTACTCAGTGTTGTGGTAACGATTTTGTCATTCAGATTTAAAGTCCGAGTGCCATGGATAGTTGATTTGTTTTTAATGTGTTTATCCTACAGCCCCTTTCCTTTCTTTCCTTTGAATTCCATTTTATTTCCTTCCGATGTGGAAGCTTTTCATATTGTCAAACGTTTTTCGTTGTCCACTTCCACGTTCCTGTCCTTGTCTCTTAACCACAACATGTGTTTATCTCCTGTGACCGTCCGTGCCACTCTTCTGCAATTTCCCATCAGCTTTAGCTTTGTGCATAGTGTGACCACTTCACAGAGTGTCCAGTGGTTATTTCTGGCATCATTAAGAGTCACTTGTAACCACCTACTATACTCCTCTGCTACCGGCTGTCATTAGTTAGTGCCGTGGGTTAAGCCAGATCAAGAATGTTTGGTTGTTTTGGGTTTGTTTTTTTGTGTTTTTTTTTATTTATTAATAATTTATTATTATTTTATTATTATTATTTTATTTTATTTTATTTTTATTATTATTATTATTATTATTATTATTATTATTATTATATTATTATTTTATTAATATATATTATTAATTATTATATATATATATATATATATATATATATATATATATATATTATATATATATATATATATATATATATATATATATGTTTATTTCACTTTCTTCTACTATTTCTTCTTTCCATAACGTGTTTATTACTGTCATGACCTATTATTTATATTCTTGTATATCGTGTATCTTATAACATTAATGTAAGGTAGTGATACCAGGGCCCCAACCCTGGCATTACCATATTTTGTTTCTGGGGGTAATAAACTTTTTAAAAAAAGAAGAAAAAAGAAAGAAAGAAAGATAGTTTCATAACAGAGAGCGTACAGTGATGTCAAAGGTGAACACAAAACGTCACATCGTGACGTTACATTGAGCTAAATGTATAACTCTAAAATTAGGTCAGATTGACGTCATAGGTACGTCATCCAGGTGTAGTAAAATGTTGTTATGCGCTGTGTAATGCAAAGTACATAGCCTACAGGTGTCCATGGGGAAGCGCATAAGTGACAGCCATAATGCTATGCTATAACATGTGCTGGAAATTGTATACCATACAGGTTTAATAATAAAGCACATACAGTTATTTGCTGTCTTACCACTAGAGTCACCTAGGTGACGTAAACATGGTTGTGTTTGTTGGTTTGTTGTTTATTTGTTTGTTTGTTTGTTGCTGTTGTGTTTTTTCTCTTTTTGTTTTGTTGTTTTGTTTTGTGTTTGTCTTCTTCTTCTTTTTTTCTTCTTTTTTCTTTTTTTTTCTTCTTTTTTTTTTTGGGGGGGGGGGGGGGGGGGGGGGGGATTCCTTATTTTCTAGACCAAGTATCCAAATAAGCGTAAACTTAGATACCTAATTGTCATAGTTTAAAATGTACATAAATGTTGTTAAACGAATATTATTATGTTCCTTCGTTACAGGTAAACAGTTTCGTGGGAGCGTTTTATGACGCTGTTATTCTGTACGGCCTAGCACTGAACGAAACCTTGGCTGCTAACGGGAATGTTTCTGATGGTTCAGCTATCACACATCGGATGTGGAACAGGACATTTGAAGGTGTGTACCAAATCATTTTTTATTACTGATAATGTTAACCTTTGCTGTCAAAACTGATGTCAAATTTTGTTTTATTTAACGACACCACTAGAGCACATTGATTAATTAATCATCGGCTATTGGATGTCAAACATTTGGAAATTCGGACAGGCCGTGAACAAAGGAAACCCGCTACATCTTTCCTAATACAACAAGGGATCTTTTATATGCACTTTCCCACAGGCAGGAAAACACATACCACGGCCTTTGACCAGTTGTGGTGCACTGTTTGGAACGAGAATCCCCCCCACACACACACACACACACAATCAGTTGAATGGATCCGTCGAGGTGGTTCGATCCTGCGACGCAAGAACCTCAAGCGAGCACTCAACTGAGTAACATGTTGTTTCGTTTGTTGATATATGCAGCGTATCAACGCACTGAGGCAATACACCCATACAATTACATGCAGGGAAATGGGTGATCACATACAAGTTAAGGGATTTAATTAAAGTTTTTATTAGCAACACTATTTTAGGAAAATCGCACTTCTATTTCTAGGGGTGCCCATCTACTAGTTTCAACTTGTAAATACTGCATAACAATTATATAAGAAATAAAAGGGTATTACGTTTTCGGCAATGCATAATAATATTTGCAAAAATTATTAGTGTTACGTATGTAGGCGAGGAACTGGATACACATTCATGGAAACCATCACTTTGTATTGTGCAGAGATACGGCTTTGATAATGGATAAAGATGTTGTCCTTGACATATTCGTCTATGTCCTACTAAAATGATGCAGTGTCTATAACAATTGCTACGTACATTTATATCGCTAAACGGATTTGATGTTTATATCAATCGATGTATTTCCCTAGGCAACCAACATATATTTCACTGTAACCACGTGTTTGTCTGTGTGTTGTCATGTGTCTTTAAACCAACATATATTTCTCTGTAACTACGTGTTTGTCTGTGTGTTGTCATATGTCTTTAAACCAACATATATTTCTCTGTAACCACGTGTTTGTCTGTGTGTTGTCATATGTCTTTAAACCAACATATATTTCTCTGTCGTCATGTGTTTGTCTCTGTGTTGCCAGGAATCACCGGGTCGGTCTATATCGACGACAATGGAGACAGGGATTCAGATTTTTCTCTGCTTGATATGAATCCACAAACAGGTACATTTGAGGTAAGTTATTGGTGTGTGTGTGTGTGTGTGTGCTTGTGTCTGTCTGTGCGTATGTATGTGTATGTGTGTGTTTGTCTGTGTGTGTGCATGTGTATGTCTCTGTGTATATATGTGTGTGTGCATGTGTGTGTGTCTCTGTGTGTGTTTCTTTATTTGTGCGTGTATTTGTGTGTGCCTGTCTGTGTGTGCATGTGTGTGTGTGTGATGAGTGTGTATGTGAGATGTGTGTGTGTGTGTGTCTCTCTCTCTCTCTCTCTCTCTCTCTCTCCTCCTCCTCTCTTCTCTCCTCTCTCTCTCTCTCCTCCTCTCTCTCTCTCTCCTCGCTCCTGTGTGGGGTGTGGTGTGTGTGTGTGTGTGTGTGTGTATGCGTGCATGATCGACAAATAAGTAGATAGAGAGAGAGAGAGAGAGAGAGAGAGAGAGAGAGAGAGAGAGAGAGAGAGAGAGAGAGAGAGAGAGAGAGAGAGAGATTGAGATTGAGATTGAGATTGAGAGAGGGAGAGGGGGCAGGGAGGAGGGATATTGATAATACCTTGGATCTGCCCATGTCGGATGTCCGCATGTACCCCGGATGTATTGATGAAGGTTAGCGACTCCGTCTTTTCAAACTGTCATAATTAATTGCTGCATGTGGATACACCCACACTTTATTGTAGTGGATTTTCCAGTTCCACTGATTTTTGTTTTCGTCTACAGGTTGTTGCCAATTACTATGGTGTTCGACGACACTACGAGCCTGTGCCGGGCAAGTCTATTCATTGGGCGGGAGGCAGGGTGAACCCTCCCCCAGACACTCCAGAATGTGGCTTTGACGGATCTAGGTGTCGAGATAAAGGTAATAACAAAAGTTATTCAAAATGTAAATTATGAAGTTAACACAGATATGCAGTTAAAAGCCATCGATCAACAATTTCTATAACTTTTCGATGCCCGTTGGACAATGTTTAATATAGATAGGGTGTGTTTAAACCGTCTGTCATTGAGTCGCATCATGACAGTCATTAATGTAATGCCCTATATGTTATCTTCTTCCTGTGCTAAGGTCTTCCTCGACATTCCGCCATTGAGTGGCGTCATTTATTCACGTCATACTGTATTATATTCTGCTAGCGCGAGGGTCTTGTTTAAGCATCCCGTCATTGTTTTTCTCTTTTTGGTGTTAGGATGTGATCAGACACGCCGTCATTGAGTGGTGCCCTTAGTTAACATCATGCTATATTTGTTATCTTCCTTTCTTTTTTTGATGAGGTGTGACTAAGCATTTCGCCATTCATTAACGTCATGCTCTATGTTTTATGTGTTAGGGTCTGAGTGGCGTCATTCAATAACGTCATACTCTATTTGTTATCTTCTTCTGGTGCTAGAGTCTTCCTCAACATTTCGCCATTGATTGGCGTCATTCATTAACGTGATACTCAACTTGTTATCTTCTTCTGGTGCTAGGGTTTTCCTCAACATTTCGCCATTGATTGGCGTCATTCATTAACGTCATACTCTACTTGTTATCTTCTTCTGGTGCTAGGGTCTTCATCAACATTTCGCCATTAAGTGGCGTCATTTATTAACGTCATTCAGTGGTATGTACTGTCCTGTATTTTAATGTAATGCTGTATTTGTTATTCATTTTCATGGAATTGGGATGTAGTTCAGTGGTAGAGTACTTGTGATGTATACTATCCTGTATTTTATTGAAATGCTGTATTTGTTATCATTTTGCATAGGTTTGGGATGTATTTCTCCGGTAGAGTACTTGTTTGAGGTGTGATGGATCCCAGGGTCGACTCGTTTTTCTCCATTAAAGAATACCCTAATACCTAACAATATTCAGAGAGAGAGAGAGAGAGAGAGAGAGAGAGAGAGAGAGAGAGAGAGAGAGAGAGAGAGAGAGAGAGAGAGAGAGAGAGAGAGAGAGAGAGAGAGAGAGAGAGAGAGAGAGAGAGAGGGAGGGAGACAGACAGACAGACAGACAGAACCAGAGACAGACACAGAAATTTCAGGGAGGGGCCGATGGAATGAGAGAGAAACAGAAAAAGTCGAATAGTATATCCCAGGCCGTGGTATGGTCTGTACAGAATTGAAAAGTGTGTTTATCCATTGCTGCTTCATCGATACGAGCAGATGGCCTCAGACCACAATTAATTTCACTATGTATTCTCATGTAGCCCCAGTGGCTGTAGCACTTTTATTAATTTCACCAGGCCATTAGCATTTCACAGGAAAATTACCTGCCTGGGCCCAATGAACACTCAAAAGGACGACCTCTGTTGTTCAGCTTTTTTCCGCGTTATATCAATGTAAACAAACACACGTGGGCTAAGGGACCGAATCACACCCATTTCTGTGCATTTTTCACAAATTTTGCACGACTTCAATGTGCTTTGGGGGACATTATGCGGTATCCAGTGTAAACCAAGTGCACATATTCACTAACTGCATCCTCTTACCTGTCAAACCCAGTGTAACAATCCAGTATACTAAGCAGCTCCCCAGCCATTAATCACATCACAAGAAAACTATATTTTCTCGCATTAGTTTCCGTATTTTGGACAACCAAATGGGTGGATAACTCTAGTCTGAGGCCTATCAGACCAAAATTGTTTTCACCATAACACTCAAACTCACATATGGCATTTAAATACATATGTCAAGTTGCATACAGGCAATAAAAAAGAATATTTGGTACCAAATATGGCTATTGGAGCCTGTGAAATGGGGGACTGCCTGTGCCGCAAAAGGCGGCAATCTGCGTCAAATTATTCCCAATAGTGGACTAGTAATTATGCAATAACTTTAAAAGTTACAGACATTTTTCTGAACAACAAAAATAAACTTGCTCCTTATTGTGTTCTCTGCAATTGAAATATAGCAGTTGGCAGGAATATGATTTTTTCAAAAACAAATTCAATTTAATTTAAATTGATACATTTCAAAAAACAAATTCCTACAAAGTTCTCTTTTTAAGAAAAATTTAATCTTTAAAACTGTAAAATTTTGGATACTGCACACAGTCAACATATGCCAATTACAAATTAGGACTGCTCGAGTGTCCTTCTGGTGAGGGTAATTAGCAAGGTGTCTGCACACGGTAACAGGTCACACCTGAATGCAGAGGACAGGGCACCAGCCTGCAAAGATGCAGTACCGAATACACATGAACAAAGAAAAGCTGTCAACTGCCACTGCATTGAAATGTTTTAATGCATCAGAACTGAAAGTGACATCACATGAACTGATATATATAAGGGTGGACATGCATACCACAATAAGTATTTCACTGTTTTATACACTACGAGTCACATCCATGGAAGGCAATACAAGACGAAAGACACAGTTCAAGAAGGGACATGCACCTCGGAATAAGGGTGCAACTCTGCTGCATGAACATGAAAGTCCAGAATCTCACACTGAGAAGTTGCGACCAGTAGTCTGGATGAATATAGACGAGTTTGCCTTGGTCACGAAGTCGAGTTCCACTTCAGCCACCATATCCACTCCAGATTGCGAAGGTGCGTCACAGCCAGTCCGCCTGCTACGTCCCATTACGAGTACATGTACTGCGTCTGAAATGAAAGAAGAACAACAGTGTAAAGACAAAGAAGGCATGAGAATAATGGACAATGACAGAATGGTAGATGCATGGAATGCAGCTTTCAGATACCACTCAACAGCTTCCCCTGAGTGCGACGAGCCTGAAATGCAAATATTAAAAGAGATTAAGTGGGGTCTTTGTTGGAAAGTCTCACTACACTGTGTGAATTGTGACTTCACTGCTCCTGAAAGCAAATTGTACAATGAGGTGAAGACAAATAAACCTGGCCCAAATGCAGCAAAAACTAATGTGGGTCTTGCTATCGGTCTCCAAGATACTCCCGTCGGCAATACGAGAGCGAGAGTGCTTTTGGCAGGCATGGACATTCCACCACCGTGTCGGAGCAGCATGCAGAGAACATCATACAAGGTATCAACGGCTGTAACAGATCTAAATGAAAAAGATATGGCACAAAAAGGTGAGCTACTGAAAGACATTAACATGAAACGTGGAAATGAACGTGATGAAATTAACATAGCCATGGATGGGAGATACAACTCCACGACAATAACAAGTCGGAAGAAACCGGGCCAGAATGCATCACAAGCTATAGGACTTGCGTGTGAAACAATGACTGAAAGAAAATTCATTGTAAGTGCCTGCTTCCAGAATAAACTTTGTTGGACCGGAGCCTGGTTAAGAAACAAAGGTATTCATGTGACGTGTCCCGGTGGTCATCCTGACTGCACAGCATACTTGCCGCCATTTGCTCCGCTGTCGGAATACGAGATGGGAAAAGATATCGGAACAGACTTGGCTCTACAAGGTATTCTCATAAAGTACGTCACAACAGATGGAGATTCCAGATCATCTGCTGGAGTTGATAGTGCTTTGAAACTTCTACATCCAATGTGGAAAGTGCAGCGGCTAACTGATCCAACCCACTTAGGTCAGAGTCAGTTTCGTAAGTGTTACAAAGTTAACTTCAGTCCCGACATGTTTACTGGGTCCACCCGTGAACAAAAGCGTGAAGCACAGAAGGTATTCAGCCAGGATATGAAAGCAAGGTGCAGCTTAATTCTTAAAGAACTGATGAAACTACACACTGGTAATATCGGTGTACTGAAACGAAACTTACCAAAGGTCCTGCAATCGACACTTTCGTGCTACGGTGGTGACTGTTCAAAGTGTTCGCGGTACTCGGTCGTCTGCAGTGGAGGAATAACGAACAACTGGTGGCACCGATCCATGTTCCTGGGTACACACAGAATCACAGAGCTGAATATGAATGGAAATGACAAAATGTTAGTACTGGAACTTCTGAAAATTAAACTAAGTATTTCAGCTGTAGAGCAAATGAAACTGTATACAGATACACAGAAACGTGAGGCTGCGAACCGTTCTCTCAGTGTTTCCTTACCTAAGAATGTGAACTATTCACGAACGATGACTGGGAGAGCTGCATCCACCATCCACAGGCTGAACAACGCCCCGGGAACATCGATGATAGAAAAGTGCAAGTACTGTGGCATCGAACTGTCAGCTCGGGTGAGGCGTTCACTGCGTCAGATGGACAAAGAGTCGGACTATCAAAAAATATATCAAAACAATCCACAGGTGGTTAAAAGGCACTTAGTCCAGCAAGGAAGTAAAATTTAAGATCACTTACAATATAAACATTTGCACAGAGATCAACAAGCTGACTACAAGAAAGGATTATTAGATATTGACAGTCAAAGATCAGACAACTCCTGTGACCACAGTTATTCAAAGTAATTTTTGTCACAAACTTTCAAGTGATACATATAATATAGGAACTATCAGTTTGCATGATAGCATTTCTGCTGTGGACATGAACCCTAGACATTGAAGATTGACTTTAAACAATAAAAAATAGTAATGTGAATAAATGTATGCTTTTGAATACATGTATCATGTGATATTTATATGTGATATTTATATGTGATTTTATGACATAAAATATTTCTTTAAATTAAACTTTGTTATTGTTTTACATTCTTATATGTTATGCATTCTGAGATGCAAGAGGCAGGGAGGGTATTGTCCATGTCCCTGACAGACATCCCTGTTCACACATTGTATGCGCGAGCTGTTAATTGCATGTGGCTCAGCAGATAAGTGATCTTTAAACATACAAAGACGGTTATGGCACAGGTGACTGATGTCACTGCCATCTATGTCCATCTCCTTATTAAAGACCATGAAACTTAATCTGTGAGCATTTACTGTACGATACTGGCCTGTGATTGGTGATTTGAACTTAATAGCACCATATCCATTTGGTCTGGGAGGCCCATTCCATATTATACATTCACCATTTGGCCAAGGATCACATTTTGAAAAAATTACCCTCTGGTATTTTTGAAAAAAAGCCTCCATTTTGACTTATTCAATTAGCCTTAATACTCAAAGTGAGGCTCTCACAGGGAGTAGGGATACATTCTGATTGAAAAGAATGACCTATGACCTGATACGGATACAATGCAGGTCAAATCATGTTATAATTTGTGAAATTACAAATTTCAAAATATAAATATAATAAAATTTAATTTAATTTAAAGAAATAAAATATTCATCACCCAAAGTGATAAGTTTCAGATTTCCACCTATCTGCACATTTATCATGTACATTTTGAGTCCTGTAACTGTCATAGTTACCTCACATTAGTTATCAAAGTGTGTCACCCTGTGTCAAACATCATTGAAGAAATCCTCTCACAGGGTGTAGGGATACATTCTGATTGAAAAGAATGACCTATGACCTGATAGGGGTACAATGCAGGCTGAATCATGTCATAATTTGTGAAATTACAAATTTTGAAAATATAAATATAATAAAATTTAATTTAATTAAACAAAATAAAATATTCATCACCCAAACTGATTAGTTTCAGATTTCCACCTATCTGGACAATTAGCATGTACATTTTGAGTCCTGTAACTGTCATAGTTAACTCACAATTAGGTATCAAAGTGTGTCACCCTGTGTCAAACATCCTACTATATCAGGCCTCAGACCACAATTAATTTCACTATGTATTCTCATGTAGCCCCAGTGGCTGTAGCACTTTTATTAATTTCACCAGGCCATTAGCATTTCACAGGAAAATTACCTGCCTGGGCCCAATGAACACTCAAAAGGACGACCTCTGTTGTCCAGCTCTTTTCCGCGTTATATCAATGTAAACAAACATACGTGGGCTAAGGGACCGAATCACACCCATTTCTGTGCATTTTTCACAAATTTTGCATGACTTCAATGTGCTCTGGGGGACATTATGCGGTATCCAGTGTTAACCAAGTGCACATATTCACTAACTGCATCCTCTTACCTGTCAAACCCAGTGTAACAATTCAGTATACTAAGCAGCTCCCCAGCCATTTATCACATCACAAGAAAACTATATTTTCTCGCATTAGTTTCCGTATTTTGGACAACCAAATGGGTAGATAACTCTAGTCTGAGGCCAGACTATGTGGAGGCTGTCGCTTTCTTCTGTCGTTATTTCGACCAGCTCTTGGAATAGCCCCATGTTACACAGAAAATAGCTAATAGCGTAGAATACAAATGTAGGGTGTCGTTAAACAAATATTATTATTATTCTTCTTCTTCTAATTGTTTTTATTAGTATTACTATATTTCAGAGACTTTGCCTACGTATGCAATTGTCCTTCTAGTGCTAGGACCCGTCATGTTGATTGTTCTGGTGACATTGTTGTTTGTATACAGGTGAGACTTGTCATATTTCAAATATGTATTACCCTCTGTATTAAACCACGTTGTCTGTATACAGGCGAGACGTGTCATATTTCAAATATTGATTGCCCTCTGTATTAACCACGCTGTCTGTATACAGGTGAGACGCGTCACATTTCAAATATTGATTACCCTCTGTATTAACCACGTTGTCTGTATACAGGTGAGACGTGTCATATTTCAAATATATATTACCCTCTGTATTAACCACGTTGTCTGTATACAGGTGAGACGTGTCATATTTCAAATATTGATTACCCTCTGTATTAAAGCACGTTGTCTGTATACAGGTGAGACGTGTCATATTTCAAATATTGATTACCCTCTGTATTAAAGACGTTGTCTGTATACAGGTGAGATTTGTCATATTTCAAATATTGATTACCCTCTGTATTAACCACGTTGTCTGTGTACAGGTGAGACTTGTCATATTTCAAATGTTGATTACCCTGTGTATTAACCACGTTGTCTGTGTACAGGTGAGACTTGTCATATTTCAAATATCGATTACCCTCTGTATTAACCACGTTGTCTGTATACAGGTGAGACATGTCATATTTCAAATATTGATTACCCTCTGTATTAACCATGTTGTCTGTATACAGGTGAGACGTGTCATATTTCAAATATGTGTTACCCTTTGTATTAACCACGTTGTCTGTATACAGGTGAGACGTGTCATATTTCAAATATTGATTACACTCTGTATTAACCACGTTGTCTGTATACAGGTGAGACATGTCATATTTCAAATATGTATTACCCTCTGTATTAACCACGTTGTCTGTATACAGGTGAGACGGGTCATATTTCAAATATTGATTACCCTCTGTATTAACCACGTTGTCTGTATACAGGTGCGACGGGTCATATTTCAAATATGTATGACCTTCTGATATGACCACTTTGTATACTGATAAAATAATTCGTATTTCAAATGTTTGTATACAGGTACAATATTTTATTACAAATATTTAATATCACCTAATAATCATGCTGTCTTTGGTACTGTAACATGTTTTATATTTCATACATACTGTTCATACAGTTCTTATATTAAATACCTTTTTTACTAATCGCATCGTTCTATACAGAGAAAAACGTTTTTGTTCCAAATATGTCACATCATATTATAATATATACGCTGTTGTATACTAGTAAAACATGTGCTAATTCACACATTTAATAACCTCTTTAAACACTTTTTTAAATGTTTTATTTAACGACGCACTCAACACAGTTTATTTACGGTTATATGGCGTCAGACATATGGTTAAGGACCACACAGATTTTGAGAGGAAACCCGCTGTCGCCACTACATGGGCTACTCTTTCCGATTAGCAGCAAGGGATCTTTTATTTGCACTTCCCACAGGCAGGATAGCACAAACCATGGCCTTTTTTTAACCAGTTATGGATCACTGGTCGGTTTACACCTACCTATTGAGCCTTGCGGAGCACTCACTCAGGGTTTGGAGTCGGTATCTGGATTAAAAATCCCATGCCTCGACTGGGATCCGAACCCAGTACCTACTAGCCTGTAGACCGATGGCCTAACCACGACGCCACCGAGGCCGGTTCTGTAAACACGTGAAACCTAATACACAATCACTGCCTAATTTCGGGATGTATCTTTGACGAGGATCATCAAGGGCGGATCCAAATGAGTGAACTAGAGGGACATGCCCCCCAGCGGCGTAGGCCAGAGGGGTTCGGGGGTCCATTTGGTTCATATTCGACCCCCCCCCCCCTCCAAAGGTCCAGATCACGCTACGCCCCTGCCCCCCAAAAAACAACAACAACAACAACAACAAAAACAACAACAACAACAAACAAACAAACAAACAAAAAAACACAAGAAGAAAATATGAATGCCCCTTTTCTGGAACAAATAGTTTTTAAAGACATTTCACGGATGATAAACGTTTATTGACTTGCCTTTTTCAGGAAGTGGAACATGTGCCCTTTTTTATACTTGGGCTAGTCTCCGACACAATCGGTTAACCGGCCTCGGTTGGATCGTGGTTAAGCCATCGGATATAAGGCTGGTAGGTACAGGGTTCGCAACCCGGTACCGGCTCCCACACAGAGCGAGTTCTTAAGGGTTGAATGGTAGGTAAAAGGCCACTACACCCTAGTCTATCTCATTAACCACTAACAATTAACCACTAACCTACTGCCCTGGACAGACAGCCCAGATAGCTGAGGTGTGTTCTCAGGACAGCGTGCTTGAACCTTAATTGGATATAAGCACGAAAGTAATGAAAAATCAATCGGTTAGAATTACATGAACGAACACATTCATTTAATAATCATCGGCTATTGGATGACAAACATTTAGGACAAATAGTTTTAGAGAGGAAACTCGCTACATTTACCCATTAGTAGCAAGATATCTTTTACATGCACCATCCCGCAGACAGAATAGCACATACCACGGCATGTAGTATACCAGTCGTTGTGCACTGGCTAGAACGAGATATAGCCCAATGAGCCCACCGAAAGGGATCGATCCTAGACCTACCGCGCATCATGCGATCGCTTTACCACTGGGCTACGTCCCCCACCCCCCACCCCCCACCCCACCCCATCTTTTATATGCACCATCCCACAAACAGGATAGCACATTCCACGGTCTTTGATACGCCAGACATGGTGAATGAGATATAGCCCAATGGGTCCACCGACAGGGATCGATCCTAAACTGGCAGCGCATCATGCGAGCGCTTTACCGCTGAGCTATGTTCCGCTCGACAATAGAAAAAAACCCTCACAAATCAGTGAAAATGTTTTTCTTTTCCTCTGCAGAGCGAGATTTCGAGATGTCCTACAGAGATGGTGCACAGGACGTGGTCGGGATCATATGGCATTTCGGCTGTGGTAGGTCCTACACGTCTGGGGTTACGGCTTTGCTAGACCCACATATCTAGGGTTACGGTTGTGCTGGTCCTATACATCAGGGGTTACGGTTGTGCTGAAGGTTCTCACCTGGTGTTTACACGAACGTATAGGACATAATTGACGAGAATCGTTCGACGTCACTATTTCATGTTACACCAATCAGACAAATAGAAACGTCTTTTTTACCAGTGTGAATTATTATCTTTAAAACACCCAAATAAAATGTAATGTGCCAAATTTAAGAAGGGTGTTGGTATGTTGTTTTGTTTTGTCTTAACTTTGAATTATTTCGTTTCGTTTTATTTTATTTAGTCCAATTGTATGGATTTAATTTATTTTTGTGATGCGAGTTTTAGTTTGCAATGAGTCATTTATTTCATTTCAACATATGTTTGTGCTTATATCCAATTAAGGTTCAAACACGCTCTCCTGGCACACACCTCAGCTCTCTGGGCTGTCTGTCAAGGACAGTGATTTAGTTGTTAGTGGTTAGTGAGAGAGAAGAGGATGTAGTGGTCTTGCACCTAACCATTGAGTCGTTAAAACTCGCTCAGAGTAGGAGCCGGCACGAACCCTGTACCTACCAGCCTTATGTTCGATGGTTTAACCACGTCACCACCGAGGTTAAATAACTAATACCAAGAGCGATTTCTCCAAGAAAAGCAGCGTGATATAACCTGTATCTGTGCTTCTGTTTGGCTGTATTCCAGCCTCGTCAGCCTTAAGGAAGGTAGGTATTGGGATCGCCTTCCTGTACCGGTTTCCACCCAGAGCACATTTCACCGACTCACTGGGTCATCGAATTCAAGTTTGTTAAAGTTTGTTTTGTTTACCGACACCACAGCACTAGAGCACATTGATTAATTAGTCATCGGCTATTGGATGGCAAACATTTAGTAATTCTGACTCGTAGTCATCTGAGAAAACCTGATACATTTGTTTGCCTAATACCACGGCTTTTGACCAGTTGCGGTGCGCTGGCTACAACGAGATAAAACCCAATCAGTGGAATTGAAATATGGAGTTGGGATGACCCTACGACGCAAACACCTCGAGCGAACACTCAACCGGATGAGATAAATCCCATTTGGCCTAGACCGAAGAAGAAGAAGGAAATGTTTTATTTAACGACACACTCAGCACATTTTATTTAAGTTTATATGGCGTCGGACATATGGTTAAGGACCACACAAATATTGAGAGAGGAAACCCGCTGTCGCCACTTCATGGCTACTCTTTTCGATTAGCAGCAAGGGATCTTTTATATGCATTATCCCACAGACAGGATAGCACATACCGCGGCCTTTGATATATCAGTCTTGGTGCACTGGCAGGAACGAGAAATAGCCCAATGGCCCCACCGACGGGGATCGATCCTAAACCGACCTCGCATCAAGCAAGCGATTTACCACTGGGCTATGTCAGGCAAAAGGGCAATTTTTAACAAATGTCTTACAAGTTTAAAGATAGAAGGGGCTGCCAGATTGAAATAAGAAATTCGTAGGAAATACTGAACAGTTTTTATATACTGACGGAAAAAACCAAACGCAAGGGGTTTTTTTTCGGTGGTAAATATATCAAATGTTTTATTGATGATTATTTCATTGTTTGGATGTTTAGATTATGTCTTCAATACTGAATAAGGGCGAGCCATAACCCAGTGGTAAAGCGTTCGCTTGATGCGCGATCGGTTTGGGATCGATCACTGTCAGTTGGCCCATTGAGCTATTTCTCGTTCCAGCCAGTGCACCACAACTGATATTTCAAAGGCCGTGGTATGTGATATTCTGTCTGTGTACCATATGTTTGATATCCAATAGCCGATGATTAATAAATCAATGTGCTCTAGTGGTGTCGTTAAACAAAACAAACTAACATTACTGAATAACACACATCTCCAATAGGCCAAGTGGTACCGATTTGGTGCATGTGCACGCAGCCATTGCAATCGACGTTGACGTCGCCTGGGTACATACGTTGCGGACCAACATAGGGAAGAAAAACATGTTTTATTTAACGACGCACTCAACACATTTTATTTACGGTTATATGGCATCAGACATATGGTTAAGGACCACACAGATTTTGAGAGGAAACCCGCTGTCGCCACTTCATGGGCTACTCTTTCCGATTAGCAGCAAGGGATCTTTTATTTGCGTTTCCCATAGGCAGGATAGCACAAACCATGGCCTTTGTTGAACCAGTTATGGATCACTGGTTGGTGCAAGTGGTTTACACCTACCCATTGAGCCTTGCGGAGCACTCACTCAGGGTTTGGAGTCGGTATCTGGATTAAAAATTCCATGCCTCGACTGGGATCCGAACACAGTACCTACCAGCCTGTTGACCGATGGCCTAACCACGACGCCACCGAGGCCGGTCCAACATAGGGACGTCGTGGCCTAAGTTGAATTCCCGCAACCGATTCCTAACTGTTCGTGAACACACTTGGCGACCATGAGTGCCTACAACCTGACTCGCCGTCTCCGTAGCTGTCTGAAATCGGTTACGGAGGTGTGCGAGACGAATGCCTCCATCTTGACGTGGCAACGTAACGTGTGGACGTCAGCTAATCTTCCTGTGGCTCTGAGACGCCCAGCTAAACGACCTATCTTTGACTCATGTACTCCAAATTGCGACGCGATGTTACAACTGACCATGCCTAATTAGAGCAAGAGCCCTACCAACTTGTGACATTCGCGGCATTTTGCTTTTCAATCGTGTTGAAATGAAATGCTGTGCGCTCAGTGTGTAATATTCAAACCTTTGATTTGTTATGGTGTTATGCCCCCTCCCGTTTTCCGCCATTCTGCCGCCCACGCCAAGGTTACCGATATGATTGACACCCTTTTCCTTAGTTTTCCTTTTTAATTCCCAACCACAAAATTCCCCCCCCCCCCCCCCCCCCCCCCCCCCCCTTTTTTTTTTTGAATAGACTTTGGGGCAATTAAATTGGTAAAAAGTGATAAAATTAAAACTAAGTTATTTTTATATTTGGGCTGCCCAATCAAATGCGACAAAATTAAATTAAAATTAGACTTAGAGCTCTGTATTTTATAATGACATCTTTCTGGAAAATCGCAAAAAAATTCTTAAATAATTATTTTAAAGTCCCATATTTTTTAAGTTTAGAAGTAATAATCAAAATTGTCCCTTAATGTTTTCTGCCCCGAGTCAGGCCACTGGCATACAGAGACAGGACTCGGGATAGACATGCTCGAAACCTTCGTGGTTTGCTGCCCCGAGTCAGGCCACTGGCATACAGAGACAGGACTCGGGATAGACATGCTCGAAACCTTCGTGGTTTGCTGCCCCGAGTCAGGCCACTGGCATCCAGAGACAGGACTCGGGATAGACATGCTCGAAACCTTCGTGGTTTGCTGCCCCGAGTCAGGCCACTGGCATCCAGAGACAGGACTCGGGATAGACATGCTCGAAACCTTCGTGGTTTGCTGCCCCGAGTCAGGCCACTGGCATACAGAGACAGGACTCGGGATAGACATGCTCGAAACCATCGTGGTATAGGAGCAGGATAAAACCTTCAAGTCAAGTCAAGTATTACCAAAACTGACCTTGCGTTTGTCTGGTTTTCCGTAAGTAATATTAAGATAATGAGAATGAAAGACGGTGATATAATCTGAGCCACCAGCAATCATTCAAAATGCATAAATGTGTACAGTTTCATGTTTTTGTAATAAAACAACTTTCAGGAGTCGCATTCGAGCATGATGAAAAGGAAGGAACTGTTTTGTTTAACGGCACACTCAACACATTTTATTTACGGTTATATGGCTTCGGAGCATGATGACAAATTACTAACATGCAAACTATGGCACGGCCAGTAAGTGTCATGGCATGGGAGCATGCTACTAGGGCACTACCCTAATTGGCCGCATAGCTGCCGTTAAATTCGAGCCCTGTATTATGCTAGTATCAGACTACCAACTGTCACGACGGAGTTGGCCAACTCGCCGCTCTCACAACTTGTTATTGTTTAGTCAGAGAACTCTTACAACTCGATTCTCGTCGTATACAACTCCTATGCCCGATTAGTTGTTAATCTGAGCGCACTGATTTTAAGTTGGGAGTGGGGGAAATGACAACGCAACTGTCCAGTTGGCCAACTCCGTCATGACAGTTGACAGTGTGAGATTAGCATTACACCAACTTCGCCGTCATTAGTCAATGTTCTGGATGAACAATCCAGACACCTGGCAGGTGCATCCAGGGTATTTAGTTTGGTACAGGCACTAAAATGAAGGAAGGAAGGAAATGTTTTATTTAACGACGCACTCAACACATTTATATATATATATATATATATATATAGTATATATATATATATATATATATATATATATATATATATATATAGTAGTCGTTTTCGAGTTGAAAGACGCTATTTATATATACACGTTTATATGGCGTCAGACATATGGTTAAGGACCACACAGATATTGAGAGAAGAAACCCGCTGTTGTCACGTAATGGGCTACTCTTTTCGATTAACAGCAAGGGATCTTTTATATGCACCATCCCACAGACAGGATAGTACATACCACAGCCTTTATTATACCAGTTGTGGAGCACTGGCTGGAACGAGAAATAGCCCAATGGGTCCACCGACGGGGATCGACCCTAGACGACTGAGCATCAAGCGAACGCTTTACCACTGGGCTACATCCCGGCCCGGCTCTAAAATGAGTTACAATGAATGACGTCATAGGGTAGCGTGTGCCTCCCCCCCCCCCCCCCCCCCCCCCCCCCCCCACCACCACCACCACCACCAGTGCTGGAGTAAATCCTCAAATTCGGGCAAAAACGAAGGCGATAATCGGGCAAAATGTGCTAACGCGAGGCCGTTTTACCATGTAACCCAGAGCACCACAAATGATATATCAACGGCTGTGGTATGTGCTATCCTGTTTGTGGCATGGTGTATATAAAAGATCCCTTGCTAACTACACTAACGTTCAAGAAACAACCAATCTGGACGTCACGAAACTTCAAGTCTTATAACCCTTGTTTTTTGAAAACATAATGATGATAATTTGGTATCATTTAAAACAATATATGTATATTTATTTATCTCTGTATATATTAAAATACATAATTTAGAATTAAATTATCCCATGAGTTCATTAGAAGGAATTGATAACAAATAAAAAATCTTCAGTTGAGAATTCGAACAATTTCAAACATGTTGATAATTTTAAAAATACTTGATGTTACTCACAAACAAATATGGAACGCATATAGTATTACAACGCTTTATTTATAACCTGCTTTATACAATCATATATGAAATCACGTTTCTGCACAATTATATACACAAGCAAACCGGCCTCGGTGGCGCAGTGGTTCCATCGGACAACAGGCTGGTAGGTACATGGTTCGCAGCCCGGTACCGGCTCCAACCCAGAGCGAGTTCTTAAGGGCTCAATGAGTAGGTGTAAGGCCACTACACCCTCTTCTCTTTCACTAACCATCTAACCCACTGTCCTGGACAGACTTTCCAGATAGCAGAGGTGTGTGCCCAGGACAGCGTGCTAGAACATTAATTGGATATAAGCACGAAAATAAGTTGAAATGAAATGTACACAAACATCATAATTGTTCATATAATAATAATAATAATAATAATAATACACAGTTCGCATAGCGTATAAATGAAAACTAATCGATATACTACATGTGACATTTAATAGAAAGATATACAAGAATGTAAAAAGTAAATGTAAAAATAAATTCATCTTTGGTAGCCATATTGATATATGGTGGCCATCGTGAAAAACAATTCATATCCATATGTAATTAGCTGAAGAATGATAGTGGATGTAGGAGGAGAGAAAATACAATACAATTGTTCAGTTTTGAACCGAAGCCACCACAGCAACCCTTTTAAAAATACGTTGCCACCTAGTGCTGCTGTAACAATTCAACTCTACATCAGACCCAGAGAGAGAGAGAGAGAGAGAGAGAGAGAGAGAGAGAGAGAGAGAGAGAGAGAGAGAGAGAGAGAGAGAGAGAGAGAGAGAGAGAGAGAGAGAGAGACACACACACACACACATATACGTACACACATATACGTACATACACATATATACATACACATACATACATATTACATACATACATACACATATATACACACATTACATACATACATTGGAATGTTGTTGCCCTGTTCTGAAGATAAAATCGACTACACAACACCTGCAGTTAACAGACCAATGTGAGCGCAGCAAATTATTATTATCTTTTTGTATAGAGGAAATGTAATAATTGTGTCACCTGGATGTTTCTTGAGAAGACAGCATGTATCACGAACATTCTAAGAGTATTTCTAAAGCGTTACGTGTCCCATACCAGGCCTCACACATTTGCTCGTCCTTAGCTCAAGGGCCACAACTTTGACAAACATGGATAAATTCCACTTTCTGTCAGAGTTATGGCACCTTGAATAAATCCCTATGAAAGTAAAAAATTGTATCTAGCCAAAAGGCCCCAGTGGCGCAGTGGTTAAGCCATCGGATTACAGGCTGGTAGGTACAGAGTTCGTAGCCCGGTACCGGCTCCAACCCAGAGCGAGATCTTAAAGGTTCAATTGGTAGGTGGAAGGCATCTACACCCTCTATTCTCTCACTAACCACAAACCAACTAACAACTAACCCTCTGTTCTGGACAGACAGCCCAGATAGCTGAGGTGTGTGTGTGCCCAGAACAGCGTGCTTGAACCTTAATTGGATATAAACACCAAAATAAGTGAAAGAAAAAAGTACTCAGCCATATTTCTACCACGATTGTGTAAATGTCCCTCAAATTCAAACTTAACCTGCAACTCTACATAATAAAGTTGTACACAAAAATATTCACTTCAATATCTTGAAGCATTGTGAGAAAAAAAAAAACAAGAGGCCGGAAACCTATGTGTGGGACAAACTGACTGTGTGTCAAACTTTCAAATGTCTTCACAGATGCCTCTTCAAAATACACAATTGTAAAAGATCCAGTTGTCCAACAGAACAATTACACAGACATTCTGTGTCCTACTGCTTTTAAGAATTCACAGCCACAAGTTTCTCCTTCAACATTAAATAAAATCCTAAAGAAAAGTTAGTTTGTATTTGTTTAACGACACCACTACAGAACACTGATGTATTAGTCATCGGTCACTGGACATCAAACGTTGTAATTTTGACATACAGTCTTATAGGAAACTACATTTTTCCATTAGTAGCAAGCGATCTTTTATATGCACCAGCTCACAGACATGATAGGACACACCACGGTCTTTGATATACCAGTCGCGGTGCACGGACTGGAACGAGAACTAGCCCTATGGGCCCACCGACGGGGATCGATCCCAAACCGACCGCGCATCAAGCGAGCGCTTTATGACTGGACTACGTCCCCGGCCCCTATTTTGTGGTTATCTATAAATCTGTTACACATTTGTATAAAGTTACAACAGAGTAAAATAAAAGTATGGGGTGTTAAAACAGATAAATGACCTTAAAATAGACTAACTCGTCTCAGTAACCCTTACTTATCATAGGTACGTGCATTAAAACAATTGAAAATACATTTCGTGGTATTAGAAACACGATGACCAAAAACATATCGGATGTATGAAACAGGGGTGGGAATTGATGAACTGTAAAAAAAAAGAGGAAATTTAGAGGGGTTACGGAAATTCTTGAAATCCTAAGTTAAATTCTGTGCCATCTGACATATTTTGGAGAAAAGGACGACTAAAATGCGAAAAACGCAATGTTCCGCGATAGGAAAACAGCTGATCCGATGAGAATTCCCACCCCTGATGAAAAAAAAGAACAGAATAATCGAACAATAAAATCGAAATACTGTCTGATTTCAATATTTAAAAAAAAAAAAACTAATAGTGAAAAATAAGCTGTGGTGTTTAAAGGCATACTGTCACAGACCACTGACCTGTTTCATGGCCTAACAAAGTATTACTTAAAAATATATATACTGAATTTGTCCCTAAACGTACTTTATTCACCCATCTACGTAACCACCATACTCCACTTATTAATGATATTTAGCTCAGTTGGTTGAGTGCTCGCTTGAGGTGCTTGCGTCGCAGGATCGAACCACCTCGGTGGATCCATTCAACTGATTGTTTGTTTTCTCTCGTTCCAACCAGTATCAATGTGCTCTAGTGGTGTCGTTAAATAAAACAAACAAACAATGGGGCCACTTCTTTCAAATATTTGTAGTAATAGTAGTTGCCTATAATGTTATAATATTTGTAATTAGGAGAGGGCCTCGTAAGTTGAATAACTTGTGCCCAATCCGTTTGTGTATTATATACAATAAAACATGTTTCAAAGAAACAGCCTATAGATTATACCACTACAAGTCGTCACTTTGTTTTTCATTCTTTTGATTGTTATTTGAAAAACTTGCACTTGAAAGGTCCCCCGACCACCACCAGTGATAAAGAGCTTATAGACGATACTGCTACAAGTCGTCACTTTGTTTTTCACAACCTAATATATTGAAAAACAGCCCGTCAGTATTATGCTCTGCCAAGTGCCGCGTCAAACTGGCACTGTACGAGAAATAGGCCGGACAGAAGTTACATCTGAACCGCGCCTCGCCGCTATGTACCAGCATGTGCTGCTTTAAGTTGCTATTCTGCGAGCACACCTTCTGGCACACCTCGCATCTGAACGGTTTCTCTCCGGTGTGCACAAGCATATGCTGCTTTAAGGTGCAACTCTGCTTGAATCTTCTGTCGCACACTCCGCACTTAAAGGCTTTCTCTCCTGTATGGTCCAACATATGCTGCTTCAGACTGAACATCTGTGTGAAGCTTTTGGTGCACATCTCGCATTTGTAAAGCTTCAGCCCAGAGTGGGTCAACGCATGCTGCCTCAGCTGGCCTCTGTGCAGGAAGCTTTTCGTGCACACTGCACACTTGAAAGCCTTGTCGCCAGTGTGAATCAACCTATGCTGCTTGAGGGAGGCTCGTTCTAAGAAGCATTTGGAGCACACGTCACATTTGAAAGGTTTTTTTCCAGTGTGTGTGGGCATGTGGCGCACGATGCCGGATTTCGTTGGGAAACTCTTCAGACACATTCCACATTGGAAAGGTTTTTCGCCGGTATGGGTTAGCATATGAACTTTTAGTTGGGAGTAGAATGAACAGCATCTCGAGCATACCTCACATTTGAAGCATTTGCCGTGATCATTAGCAGACATACTGAACACGCCTACAGATGTTCACCAGAATAAACATTTCAATCTTCCACGTTCTATTTTGAGTGTTGTTAAAACCAGCACGGAGTGACCATTCACGAACTGCTCCGACCTATATTGTCTCCAACGTCTTGTTACTATGACACTTTACTCCTGAAATAAACAATACATTCATAAGGTTTTGTTAAGAGTTATTTCCCTTGGTCTATTACTAGAAGGTTTTTGTTTGTTTTGTTCAACGACACCCGGCCTCAGTTGCGTCGTGGTGAAGCCATCGAACATAAGGCTGGTAAGTATAGGGTTCGCAGCCCGGTACCGGCTCCCACCCAGAGCTAGTTTTAATGACTCAATGGGTAAGTGTAAAGCCACTACACCCTCCTCTCTCTCACTAACCACTAAAAATTAACAACTAACTCACTGTCCTGGAGCCTATTTCACTAAACATCGTAAGTTACGTTTTGAACGTAAACGTAAATCTACGATTCTTATTACTATTATAGTTCAACAAATATAGTTAGAAGAGCCCATATTTCATTTTCTTTTGTCTTTAAAATACTCCAGCTTCCGTAATGATGTAAGTTTCTGCGTGAAATTGATGCCAAACACGTGTAAACTCACGGCCGGTGTAACTGCTAGTAGCAGACGTAACTTACGATGTTTTGTGAAATAGGGCCCAGGACAGACAGCCCAGATAGCTGAGGTGTATGACCAGGACAGCGTGCTTGAACCGTAATTGGATAATGATATAAGCACGAAAATAAATTGAAATGAAATAAATGTTTAACGACACCACTAGAACACACTGATTTATTAATCGTTTGGCTAATGGATACATGTCAAACATTTGGTAATTTTGACAAATAGTCTTAGTGAGAAAACTCGCAACATTTATCCATTAGTAGAAAGGGATCTTCTATATGCAACATCCCGCAAGAAGGATAGCACATACCACGACATTTGATATACCAGTCGTAGTGCACTAGCTGAAACGATACTAGAGGGTAGTACTAAACCAAATGACATCTGGCTCGTCAAAGTTCGAGGTGCACCGAGCTTTTGACAGTGCAGGTAATAACAAGTGCTGAAATCAGTGATAAATGTGACAGTGTTCGTTGTCAAACAATTAGTATCATCTGGCAATAAATCAATGACCTCTCCCAAATGTTTACTGTATTAAATGTTATAAATGCATACATATGCATATAGCGTGCCCCCCCCCCCCCCCCCCCCCCCCACACACACACCAATAAATGTATCTCATTGCATTGCATATACATGTAGTACCACTGTGTCAAATAGCATTGTTTTTCAAACATGTATGGGGTACAATATTTAATCATATGACTTCATTGAAGATTCACAGGCCTCGGTGGCGTCGTGGCAGGCCATCGGTCTACAGGCTGGTAGGTACTGGGTTCGGATCCCAGTCGAGGCATAGGATGTTTAATCGAGATACCGACTCCAAACCCTGAGTGAGTGCTCCACAAGGCTCAATGGGTAGGTGTAAACCACTTGCACCGACCAGTGATCCATAACTGGTTCAACAAAGTCCATGGTTTGTGCTATCCTGCCTGTGGGAAGTGGGTTTCATCATCTGAACTCTTGTAAGTCACATGATTACACACACACACGCACACGCACACGCACACGCACACACATATATATATATATATATATATATATATATATATATATATATGTATGTATGTCTGTATGTGTGTCTGTGTGTGTGTATATGTATGTATGTCTGTATGTGTGTCTGTGAGTGTGTATGTGTGTGTGCCTCTATATATGTATGCATGTCTATATATATATATATATATATATATATATATATATATATAGATATATATATATATATACTGAACAAAAAAAGAAACTTCCGATTTGTACATATAGTATTTGTTGTGTTACAGAATTCATTGTGTAATGAAATTATATAGGTAGTATTAGCCTTGAGCTGTATTATCAGGATTCATGAATTTTATCGATTATTTTTGCACTGTTAATCGTCGACAACGTGTAATTCAATTTGCACGTGCATGCATGGTTCGACATGTCCCGTGTAGTATTCGGTTAATTTGTTTTACTTGTCTTACTGACACTGTTGTCAAGTGAACGAAAACGCTTCAAACTTTGTAAAAAAAATAACGTTTTTTACATTGTTGCATTTTTAGTATGCCAAGAATACCCAATAATTTACGCGAAAGGGCGATTGACATGCTTGATGTTGGCATGTCGACAGAAGACGTTGCAAGGCATGTTGGGATACGAAATCTTCGCTTAAGATGTCGAACGACAGGAAACACCCACGACTTGCCACGTCGTGGACGTCCGCGTGTTACAACGCGTGGTCAAGACCGCTATATCATGAACACGCATTTGCGCAATCGATTCCAAACTGCCACTGCTACTGCTGCTAACACACCTGGGCTTCATAATAACCGAATCAGTGGGCAAACTGTTCGTAATCGTCTGCGGGAGAACGGTTTACATGCACGACGTCCTTACGTCGGATGCGTTTTAACGGAACGTCATCGTCTAAATCGTCTTAATTGGGCACGTGTACACACTCGTTGGATACGGCGACGCTGGAATACCGTTCTTTTTTCGGATGAATCCAGATTTTCTTTACAACGTGGTGATGGCAGGGTGCGCGTCTACCGTAGGAGAAATGAACGCTATGCTGACTGTTGTGTTCTTGAACGAGATCGTTTCGGGGGTGGGGGTTGTGTTATGGTCTGGGCAGCCATTGCCCATGGTTATCATTCACCACTAGTCGTCATTGATGGCAATTTAAATGCTCAACGTTACCGCTCATCACATTCTCGCTCATCACGTCATTCCTCTGTTCCATAACAACGCCAACATCTCGATTTTTCAGCATGATAATGCCACCTCTCATACAGCTAGAGACACTGTAAATTTTCTTAGGACAAATAACATTGATTTCATTGATGACTGGCCCGCTAAAAGTCCTGATCTCAACCCCATCGAGCATGTCTGGGATAGTCTGGACAGACGATTGAGGCGTCGTCCCAACCCACCCGCTAACGTCAACGAACATTCAGGAATGGAACAATGTTCCACAGGCAGAAATCAACACTTTAGTCAATTCTATGCGCCTGCGATGCACTGCAGTGGTCAATTCAAGAGGTGGTCATACCCGTTATTAAGTGGGCGTTGTTGTTTTTTAACCCCTACCACACTTGGTCAAAATTTCTCCCAGTTTCTGTTAACCTATGGCCATGATTTTTGCACCAAACGATGCATCATGGAACACTCTTTAAACACATATATAACAATTATTCCCCCGGTTTGTTTTCATCAAGTTATGTTCAAGCAAAGTTAGCGGAAGTTTCTTATTTTGTTCAGTATATATATATATATATATATATATATATATATATATATATAATATATATATATATATATGTGTATGTATGTGTGTATGTTTGTGTGTGTGTGTGTGTGTGTGTGTGTATATATATATATATATATATATATATAAAACACCACATCCTAGAATGGGATTTTTTCCGAATCAAAGTTCCAGTCCGGATATTGGCCTCCCGCACCGACGGCAGTACGACTATGTCGCCAAATATAACAAACGTGGTTAGTTTATAATTTAATGTTGTTGTTTTTTGTTTGTTTTTATACTTACCACACTGCTACGTTTTCAGTTTCTAACTGCAAACCTAGGGAAAATATAAATGAAAAACATACACACGCATCGGAAACAAAGTTATTTTACACACAGGAAATAGTGATAAAACGCCGAGTTGACCTACCGTTCGGACTGTTATAGTATAATTTGATGATACACGGACTCCACTTAATTTTCATTGAGCGTGGTACAGGGGTTGTGCACTGCTTAAATGAAGATTGTTCCTAATTTGAAATCCAGCGTCAAATTATCGGAACTTTAAAAAAAATAAAATAATAATAATAACTGTTTAAAACGCGAATTTGATATTTCTACGTACAGTTCAAATACTATAGTCCGTCCCACAGGGAACACCTGTTTTTCATACTGTGGAATTCACTACAAATTATTTATTTATGAGCCGATTGATTTGTAAATTGCACTCAAAAATATTATTATTATTAATTATTATTATTATTATTATTATTATTATTATTATTATTATATGTATTTGTTTTATTGTATTTGTTTTATTATTATTAATATTATTCTATTCTATTCTATTCTATTCTATTCTATTCTATTCTATTCTATTCTATTCTATTCTATTTTTTATTTTTTATTTTTTTTATTTTTTTTGACGAGAAAGAGTTGGTGATCGTCCCCGCCCATACCTGAAAAATACGCCCGCCCCTGAATTGATTTTATATTTTATTTTGTTAAAAACTGTTAAAGGGACATACCCTAAGGCATATTTTTTACTATTAGAGCTGTTTTTCATAACTAAAATCATACTTTACTTAGATTTTATAGTTTAGATTATCAATTTCCGTTAATTCGAAGTGTTTTTGGTCATCCTGGTGTTTTGTAATTATCATAAAATTCATTTGCTTATATTTTTAAAAACGTGCACATTTTAGTTTACGGTTATAATTGCGGTCAGACATATGGGTAAGGACCACACATAATTATATTGAGAGAGGGGAACACGCTGTCCGCCACTCCTGAGGCTACTCTTTTCGCTTAGCAACAAGGATCTCGTGTATCTGCCCCATCCCACAGACAGAGATAAGGATCATAGACCACGAGCCTTTGGTACCCCAGTGTGGAGCATGGCTGGGACGAGAAATAGCCCAATGGCAGACAGGGGA
>NC_054703.1:32158384-32176336 GCF_016097555.1 Gigantopelta aegis | reverse complement strand
ATTTTCAAATATTTTGTGTGTTGTTAATTTTGGCATTAGGGTCTATAATCGGACTACATGACCTGCACTGTGTGTTGACTATTAGGGGTTCGGTGGCAACAAAGGAATGACTCCCGATTTCTTAGCTAATTGTATTCTACAAAGATTAGAAGAAAGGATTCCTTATGTGTTAAGAAATCGGGAGGACATATCTACAGCTTTTGCTAGAACCTGCTTATTAAAATAATCATTTATTTATTCAGCAAGTGATTTATGGAATAATTTAAGCCCAGCACTTAAAAAGTGTGAAACAATATTGTTTTTCAAAAAAGCAGTAACACCAGTGGTAAATAAAGTTCCATATTATTTTTCCTGTAGAAAAAGAATAGAAAATATAGTGCATACTAGATTACGACATGGATGTAGCCCTTTAAATGCCGATTTGTACAGATATGGACTTACCACAGACCCTTCATGTAACTGTGGATACAGATTAGAAAACAATATCAATTTTTTCTTACAATGTAAACAATATGAACAAAAGAGACGGATTCTATGTAATTCCTTACAGCTTTTTTTTACAGATTTACAGTTACTGTTATATGGTAGAAACACATTGAGCGATGCCAATAATAAAGAAATATTTACTTATGTTCAAATATATATAAAAAAAACTCTCATCGTTTTGATTAATAAAGTATTATTTAAATTACCAAAAGGATTATTTGTAAATGTGATAGCGAATTTATCTGCACGTGATGTACTATTTGTGTAATCTTTTGTATCATATTTGTTTTTCTTTCCTTTACATTCTTTTGTATGCAATACATTTCCTTACACTGGTTATCATTGAATGTATACATGTAGTTTATATTTACAACTATGTAATATAGGTCGCCATGTATATTGTATGAATATAGAAGAGGGCCTCGTTAGTTGTCAAACTTGTGCCCAATTCTTTTGTTCTTGGTACAATAAAATATGTTTTCAATCAAACATAGGATAACGCCCCACCACTCATTTAAACGTCAAATTTATTTACCAGCATAAAACATCACTGACCATACAATACTTATACTTTATAATTTTTATGTAGGTTGAATGATACAGATATTAATGAACCAGAGGCTCCAAAATGCCCTATTGCCGTGTCAAAATTGCTCCATCTCCAATCGACAAAACCCACTGAAAAACCAGACCTATAGCAGGTTTATCGTGCAGTGCAATTATAACCTGGTTGCGCGGTGAAAAGAACCCATAGGTTAACCTGAGGGTAACCCGTAGATTTTCATCACCCATCGATAACCCAGGCATAAGAAATCGGCCCAGTGTGTTTTACAGGTTTTGTGACGGAACATGTTCTTATCTTTTCACCTGTGGCGATGTTAATTGTTTTAGAGGGCCGTGTGCAGCTTGGTTACGTAATACCTCCGCGCGACCGTGCATCCCAATACGCACTTAGTCCAGATGTGGAGGCCATGTGGCCAGTAGTTACGTAATAACTCCGGTAGTGCGGTTTATGACCAGGGTATTGCTGGCGACCTGGCGATAGTAAGTCTGGCCATCTAAGAGAATATCGTCTCTGGGAGTTGTGGCAATATCACATGATAGGTGAGGTACCGCGTTGTGCCCCCAGGCGATATTCGCTGTCTCTGAGATTTTTTAATAAATAGATAGGATTTTAGATATATCGAGGAGAAACATTGGAAGTATCCAGGGGATCGGACGTCGTCCACTGAACGATCTATATAAGTTCAGTCCGGACGTGGTAAATATATTTTTCTGTTCTGTATAACCTTGATGTGATTGATGTGACTTTAAATATTTTAATACTGTATTATACCAATATTATTTAGACAGTGTTTCCGGTAATCTGACGAAGTAAATTGTAGGCTTCACTGTTCTAAAAATATAAACCTTAGCCGGTAATCCTAGAGGACCTAGGTAAACTGTAGGTTATTGTCTTTATTGTGATAGGTACCAGTATTAATTCTGTATTACAAGGTTACTGAATGAGTAGTTAAGGGTTAATTAAAAATTAACCAGTTAGGAATAGAGTTGTAATTCCTTTATTAATTAAGTTCCCCTGGCAGCGTTTCTCAATTATCACATGTGTGCGTGTTGTATCACGGTGAAGCGATTAGAATATTGTGTAAACTAGACACCTAGTGATTCACTAATTAAGTGATTAGCTCTGGGTTGTTATCATATTGTTGTTGTTAATTAACTACTGCGGCAAATACATTTGTCAGCGTAGTGTTAATACAGATTCCAAAGTGTATTGTGTTTTGTTGTGTTTTCTAGTGAACTAAACGTGCTACATATATATATATATATATATATATATATATATATATATATATAAGATCTTATCTCTGATTATACCTAGAGCCGAGTCACTCGGGTATTAGACTGCCAGATACAGAGAGATCTAATAGATATACAGTTAGGAGAGATATTTGGATAATCGTGTTTTATTCAGTTACGGGTATTATAGGATCCCCGTGACAGGTTTCTTTAAATAAAAGAAACTGTTCACGTTTATAAATATAAGACAGCACAACCCCTGGTTTCATTCATTTTCATTTTCATTTATGTTCATGCTTATATCCAATTAAGATTCAAGCACGCTGTCCTGGCCACACACCTCAGCTATCTGGGCCGTCTGTCCAGGACAGTGTGTTAGTTGTCAGTGGTTAGTGGTAGACAAGAGGGTGTAGTGCTCTTACACCTACCTATTGTGTTGTTAAAACTCGCTCTGGGTGGGAGCCGGTACCGGGCTACGAACCCTGTACCTACCAGCTTTAAGTCCGATGGCTTAACAACGACACCACCGAGGCCGGCAACCCCTGATTAAACAATGTGCTGAGGTGTTATAAAAACAGACGCTTCGTTTTTGTTTCATGGGAGAGGTAATAAAACGTGACCACGTAAATCACAGCTGGGTAGGACACTTCTATATCAATGACTTCATCTAAAACGTGCTAGTGTCGGAGGCTCAACTTGTAACAACTCTACAGAAAAAAATCAACGAAAACACTGAAATCTGATGCTTTTTGTTCACCTCCACAATCATGGTTCCACACGAAAACCGAACTTGACAAAAGTTATTGTAAATAACCGGACTTGGTGCACATTAACGTATAGCTAGCTGAACAGTACGTTGGTTTAGCTTACACGCTGTTAAGTCGGAGGGTCACATCAATCCAACGCGTAAACAAACAAACGATGATGAACAATTAAATAAAAAAGAGTGGGTCCCATAGCATATCACTGATATAGCTGCCGTTGTATATAATATGTATATATGTATATATATGTATATATGTATATGTATATGTATATGTATATGTATATATGTATATATATATATGTATATATAGGGCCTATATATATGTGTGGTATATATATATGTATATATATGTGTATATGTATAGTAGATATATAATATATGTATACATATATGTATATATATATGTATACATATATGTATAGTATATATACATATATGTATATGTATATATATATATATATATATATATATACATATGTTATAGGTGTATATATATATATAATATAGATATATATATATATATATTATATATATATATATATATATATATATATAATATATATATATATATAATATATATACATAATACATATATATATATATATATATATATATACTATATATATATATTATTATATATATATATATATATATATATATATATATATGTATGTATATATATATATATATAGATATATATATATATATTATATTATATAGATATGTATATATATATATATTTCCCCAGGGCCGTTAGGCGTAGCGGCCCGACACGCCTTGGTCCGTAAAGTAAGCGCTTTGACGGCGTGGAAGCGCCTTAAATCAATTGCCGCTACGCCTTGATTTGAAGCGCTTTAGAAAAACAGTTTTCACAAGTAAGAGCGTGGCAGTCGACTACCTCTTGCAAACAACTTGCGTACCAGTATATCAAGCACACCTAATTACTATGACAGGTAAAACACTTCCTAAATACCTAGCAATGGATCAGTCGTCTGCTCACAACTGGTGTTTAGTAATTATACCACATCTACTGGGACCGCTAGTCCGTCAGGAAGGCGCTTACGCGTAACGGGATTCCCTTGCCGAGTAATCAAGCTTCAAGGCCGATCAAAGAAGATGCCCACTGACAGAATCAACTGTACCATTTAACTGAATAAACGATAGGTGAAACACTTTTTAAAAGTACAGTTGATTTGGCTATCAATCATTTCTATCCTAACACCCACTTCCCAAAACTCCCACACACTGAAAATATCCAAGGCTCGCGCTGTCGGTAGCCAGATTAGCCATTGGCTAATTAAAACTTATTTTTAAAAAAATGGCTAATAAAATTTGCAAGTGGCTAAAATTTTGGCTAAACCATTTTCTATCTTCTGATGTGAACAAACGGGTTACCTAATCTTTCTGATAACTCAAACATAATAATAATACCAAATATTCAATTAGCTTAATAGCTATCTCGCGATCGGTAACGAGAAAATCCAGAATACAGCGTAGGCCTTATGATGTTTATTTTAATAATCACTGTTATTAATTTTAACCGCATGCATTCGACATGTATGACAGCAATGTGATGGTAATTCATTGTCTGGAAGATCTGTAACTTTTTATTTTAACTTTGTAAAGTCGTTGAACCAAAGTAATAAAAACAAACCGACAATACTTGTCAATTTGAATACGCATGCCAGTTAAGGATCGAAAGACATGTAGGCTATCCCCAAGAGCTGAGTTCAGCCAGATCAAGCGAAAACAAAACGTTCGCTACACTGGTTTGTACGCTTCACGTTAAACCAAATGGACACGACGGACACCAATCAAATAGTTCGCGAACGTTAGGAAGAACGTTCGTTGGCTGAACCGAGGAAAGCTCTCGACGCGAATATACGTCACGCTTCAGAGTCGGCTGACACCCACGTGTCAAGAGGCTTCGTTGCGGACACTGAACAATACCATTACACAGAAGTAAATCTTGATGTAAATTTGTAGAAAAACAATAGTTGTTTACATCATTAAATACCTAACGGCAGTTTAATTTATTTCCTTTGTCTTTGTTAATTCTGTACCCATGGTGAAGAGATCGCGATCGCGGGAAATGAACGTGCATTATTTATACAAATCGCAGTTAAAGGTACACTGAATTAGCTTACACTAATCATATTTGTTAGATAATGTTAGATATATATTTGTACGACATTTAATAAGTCAGCTGGATTTTAAAAAGACCGTAAATTTTAATTTTATTAAGGTGTTTTGTTGTTTGTTTTTTTGTTTAGGATTTTTTTAAATAAATGGAATATACTGTGAAGTCGGCATTCTTAGCCTAAGTATTTTACAAGCAGAAATCACAACAAGCATTTAACACGACGCTGAAATCAACAGCAACAACATGGCACAAATTATGAAATTGTTGAGGGTCGGGAATTGATGGGTTACTTTAAAAAAAGAGCAGGATTAGCAGGATTGAAGGTAAACACTTAAAGGGACATTCCCGAGTTTGCTGTTTGATGTTTCCGACCAATAAAATATTTCTACGATTAAATTTACATATAAAATACATTTTCTGGTTTGAAATATCGGTGTCTGTAAATTCAATGTGTTTCTGATCGTCTTAATATTTGTAAGAAGCCCAAACTGGATTGTGTCTTCAAATAATTTCGTACGTACGAAAAAATTATATTTTTGGAAATGAAATGAAATTTAACCTAGTACAAATATTAGAACGACCAAAAACACGTTTAATATACAGCCACTAATATTTTATGCCGAAAAATATCTTTGATATGTAAATGCAATCGTTAAAAAGTATCTGTTAGTGCAGCAAACTCAGGAATGTCCCTTTAACTGTTTTCAACCCACTACCCCACTTATTTTGACTTGATTTATGTTATACTGATGCTAAAAATGTAAGCGCCTTAAAACAATCCCGGGGAAAGTATTCTTTAAAAAAATAGAACTAATAAGAATTTCCAATTGCCAATATATATATATATATATATATATATATATACATATATATTACTATATATACATATATATATATATATATATATTATATATATATATATATATATATAAAGGAATGATATGCTACTGGGCGCGACTGATATCAGAAAAACAGTCAAAATTGTCTACTCCTATATACAAAATTATGTTAAATGACCACCTTACTCACGGAACTAACTATAACTGGATTACCACTGTTAAAAACGCACTGAATAACTTGGGAATGGGTAAAATCGGGATAACACAATCTTTCATGTTAGTAAATTATCTCTCACAACAAATTAAACAAAGACAATGCGATCAGTATTTACAAACTTGGTAAAAATAACATATCACAGTCATCAAGAGGCAACACTTACCGAATATACAAAGAACAACTATTTTTCGAAAGCTATATTAATATAAACTACTGGAACACTGTGGACAACACTCTTAAAATTTAGAACGACTAACCATTACCTATACGTTGAAACTGCACGCTGGAATAACATACAAGTACGTATAGAACATAGAATTTGTACATTATGTAATGTAATGGACATTGGCGACGAGTTCTATTATCTTTTCATTTGCCTTTTTTTCATAATTCAAGAGTCCAGTGTCTACATCGATATTATTATACGCGACAAAGTACTTATAAATTTAGAGAACTAATGGAGAATAAACAAACTAGTATCCTAAACAAATTAGTATGTTTCTTAAATACAATAATTAATGAATTTAAATGCCCTTGACTTACAAACATCATCAAAACCGAACATATTTAATAAAATACTAACATTATGTACTGTACCATATATACGTTTAATAATCTATTCATTTATAAGTACTTGGATACCCGTATATCTGTAATACATTTCTGTATTATTACAGAATATATTGATATGTGTGATTGTATGTGTTTGTATATGTATGCATGTATTGTAATTAATGTATTTACTGTGAACCATCCTGTAGGTATATAACAACATGTTTATATATATAGTCCTCCTATGCCGTTGTGCAAGGCCCGAGTGTAAATAAAGCCGTGTCTTGTCTTGTCTTGTATAGACATACACACATACATACATACATACATACATGCATGTATGTATGTATGTATGTATGTATGTATGTATGTATGTATGTATGTATGTATGTATGTATGTATGTATGTATGTATATATATATATATATATATATATAACGTGTTGTCTTAAAAAATGCCAGTTAGAAATTAAGCTATATTAATTTATCTTATAACAAACCATTAATGTTCATGTCATAAACCCATTTGATATGTACCGTTATTAACTCGGTTATTAATGTTTCGCTGTCATTTCTTTAGAGCCAACAAAACGTGTATACCTAACGTTTTGGTGATATTTAGTTAATGTGTGACGTCATATCACCGATGAGGACACATACCGATTAGCATTGCCTCGGTTTGCTTTTTTCCATATTAAAAAACCCCCCAAAACACTCGTGAAGAATCCTCTAAACGTACCATACGAAGAATATAACACGATATATCAATACACTGACAATAATATAGGCAGTATAAAGCGGACAGCCTCAGAACCAAGTACACAATCAAATTGTAATGGGTATCCGGGTAATAGAGGTTCTGTTCTGTTGATATATTTTAAAAGGGATGTGTGAAAACGAATTTAAAATGTTTCCTGATACACTTGTTACAAAAACTCTGATCTATTCACTTGTTACAAAAACTCTGATCTATTCACTTGTTACAAAAACTCTGATCTATTCACTTGTTACAAGAACTCTGATCTATTCACTTGTTACAAAAACTCTGATCTATTCACTTGTTACAAGAACTCTGATCTATTCACTTGTTACAAGAACTCTGATCTATTCACTTGTTACAAAAACTCTGATCTATTCACTTGTTACAAAAACTCTGATCTATTCACTTGTTACAAAAACTCTGATCTATTCACTTGTTACAAGAACTCTGATCTATTCACTTGTTACAAAAACTCTGATCTATTCACTTGTTACAAGAACTCTGATCTATTCACTTGTTACAAGAACTCTGATCTATTCACTTGTTACAAGAACTCTGATCTATTCACTTGTTACAAGAACTCTGATCTATTCACTTGTTACAAAAACTCTGATCTATTCACTTGTTACAAAAACTCTGATCTATTCACTTGTTACAAAAACTCTGATCTATTCACTTGTTACAAAAACTCTGATCTATTCACTGCGAGGGGCAGGATGTAGCCCCGTGGTAAAGTGATCGCTTGATGCACGGTCGGTTTGGGATCGATCCCCGCCGGTGAGCCCATTGGTCTTTTTCTCGTTTCAGCCAGTGCACCACGACTGGCATATCAAAGGCCGTGGTATGTGCTATCCTGGGAAAATGTAGCGGGTTTCCTCTAATGACTACGTGTCAGAATTATCAAATGTTTGACATCAAATAGCCGATGATTAAACACTCAGTGTGCTCCAGTAGTGTCGTTAAGCCAAACAAGCTTTTTATTATTATTATTCGCTGCGCTAGAGCTGTGATTTGGAGGAGTAGGGGAATGGAGGAAAATCTGTTAACTGAATGGGTCGGACCATGGGGTTCTGTTGTCAAGTGGAGGTGTTGGAAGCTGTGTTATCAAGTGAACCGGCCTCGGTTGTGTCGTGGTTAAACCATCGGACTACAGGCTGGTAGGTACAGGGTTCGCAGCCCGGTACTGGTTCCCACCCAGGGTGAGTTTTACCGACTCAATGCACCCTCTTCTTTCTCACTATATATCCTTACCACTGACAACTAACCCTCTCTCCTGGGCAGACAGCTCAGATGGCTGAGGTGTGTGCCCAAGACAGCATGCGAGGACCTTAATTGGATATAAGCAAGAAAATAAGTTCAAATATAACAATAAATATAAAGTGAAGTTCTTTGGAGATCTGTTGTCACTTGGAGGTGTTTGTAGCTCTGTTATCAAGTGAAGGTGTTTTGAGCCCTGTTGCCAAGTGCAGGTGTTTGGAGCTGTGTTGTCAAGTGAAGTTGTTTGGAGTTATGTTATCAGTTGCAGGTGTTTGTAGCACTGTTGTCAAGTAGAGGTGTGTGTAGCTCCCTTGTTAAGTGAATGTGTTTGAAGCCCTGTTGTCAAGTGAAGATGTTTGGATCCCTGTTGTCAAGTGAAGGAGTTAGAAGTTTTGTTGTCAAGTAGAGGTGTTTGGAGCTCTGTTATTAAGTGAAGGTGTTTGGAGCTCTGTTATCAAGTGAAGGTGTTTAAAGCCCTGTTGCTAAGTAGAGGTGTGTAGAGCTCTGTTATCAATTGAAGGTGTTTGGAACTCTGTTGTCAAGTATAATTGTTTGGAGCTCTGTTATCAAGTGGAGGTGTTTGGAGCTCTGTTGTCAAGGAGAGGTGTTTGGAGCTCTGTTGTCAAGTGAAGGTGTTTAAAGCTCTGTTGTCAAGTAGAGGTGTTTGGAGCTCTGTTATTAAGTGAAGGTGTTTGGATCTATGTTGTCAAGTGAAGGTGTGTTGAGCTCTGTTATCAAGTGAATGTGTTTAAAGCACTGTTGTCAAGTTGAGGTGTTTGGAGCTCTGTTGTAAAGTTAATGTGCTTGGAGATCTGTTATCAAGTGAACGTGTTTGGAGCCCTGTTGTCAAGTAGAGGTGTTTGAAGCCCCGTTGCCAAGTAGAGGTGTTTGGAGCTCTGTTATCAATTGAATGTGTTTGGAACACTGTTGTCAAGTAGAGGTGTTTGGAGCTTTGTTATCAAGTGGAGGTGTTTGGAGCTCTGTTGTCAAGTAGAGGTGTTTGGAGCTCTGTTGCCAAGTGAAGGTGATTGAAGCTCTGTAATCGAGTGAAGGTGTTTAAAGCTCTGTTGTGAAGTAGAGGTGTTTGGAGCTCTGTTATTAAGTGAAGGTGTTTGGATCTCTGTTGTGAAGTAGAGGTGTTTGGAGCTCTGTTGTCAAGTGAAGGTGTTTGGAGCTCTGTTGTCAAGTGAAAGTGTTTAAAGCACTGTTGTCAAGTTGAGGTGTTTGGAGCTCTGATGTAAAGTGAATGTGCTTGGTGATATGTTATCAAGTGAACATGTTTGGAGCCCTGTTGTCAAGCAGAGGGGTTTGAAGCCCTGTTGCCAAGTAGAGGTGTTTGGAGCTCTGTTATCAATTGAAGGTGTTTGGAACTCTGTTGTCAAGTAGAGGTGTTTGGAGTTGTGTTATCAAGTGGAGGTGTTTGGAGCTCTGTTGTCAAGTAGAGGTGTTTGGAGTTATGTTGTAAAGCGACGGTGTTTCAAGTTCTATTGTCAAGTAGAGGTGTTTGGAGCTTTGTTGTTAAGTGAATATGTTTGGATCTCTGTTGTGAAGTACAGGTGTTTGGAGCTCTGTTGTCAAGTGAAGGTGTTTGGAGCTTTGTTGTCAAGTGAAGGTGTTTAAAGCTCCGTTGTCAAGTTGAAGTGTTTGGAGCTCTGTTGTAAAGTTAATGTGCTTGGAGATCTGTTATCAAGTGAACGTGTTTGGAGCCCTGTTGTCAAGTAGAGGTGTTTGAAGCCCCGTTGCCAAGTAGAGGTGTTTGGAGCTCTGTTATCGAGTGAAGGTATTTGGAAGTCTGTTGTCAAGTGAAGGTGTGTTGAGCTCTGTTATCAAGTGAAGGTGTTTAAAGCTCCGTTGTCAAGTTGAGGTGTTTGGAGCTCTGTTGTAAAGTGAATGTGTTTGGGGATCTGTTATCAAATGAACGTGTTTGGAGCCCTGTTGTCAAGTAGAGGTGTTTGAAGCCCCGTTGTCAAGTAGAGGTGTTTGAAGCCCTGTTGTCAAGTAGAGGTGTTTGAAGCCCTGTTGCCAAGTAGAGGTGTTTGAAGCCCTGTTGCCAAGTAGAGGTGTTTGTAGCTCTGTTATCGATTGAAGGTATTTGGAAGTCTGTTGTCAAGTAGAGGTGTTTGGAGCTCTGTTATCAAGTGAAGGTGTTTGGAGCTCTGTTGTAAAGTAGAGGTGTTTGCAGCTCTGTTGTCATGTGAAGGTTTTTAAAACTCTTTTGTCAAGTGAAGGTGTTTAGAGCCTTGTTGTCAAGTGAAGGTGTTTGTAGCTCTGTTGTCAAATAGAGGTGTTTGGAGCTATGTTATCATGTGAAGGTGTTTAAAGCTCTCTTGTCGAGTAGAGGTGTTTGGAGCTCTGTTGTCAAGTGAAGGTGTTTAAAGCTCTGTTATCAAGTAGAGGTGTTTGGAGCTATGTTGTCAAGTGAAGGTGTTTGAAGCTCTGTTGTCAAGTGAAGGTGTTTGGGGCCATGTTGTCAAGTGAAGGTGTTTGCAGTTATGTTGTCAAGTGAAGATGTTTGGAGCCCTGTTGTCAAGTGAAGGTGTTTAAAGCTACTATTATCAAGTAGAGGTGTTTGGAGATATGTTGAAAAGTAGAAGTAACGGACAATGGAGATGTGTTGTCAAGTGCAGGTGTATCGAGCTCAGTTATCATGTGGAATGGTCGATAGCTGTTTTGTCAACTGGAAATGTCGATATCTCTATTGACAACTGAATAGGAGGATAGCTGTTTTGTCTAGTGGAGGGGTCCATAGCTTTAATGGCATTGAGTGTTTTTAGTTCAATTATTTTTACTTAACCCGTGGTTACTTGACCCGTGTTTGTATTTTATTCAATTCTCTAATATACATCATTACCTGGCGGAACACATCTTGGTTAATTACTTCAGTTATTGTTAATTAACCCGTGTTTGTATTTTATTCAGTTCTCTAATATACATAATTACCTGGCGGAACACATCTCGGTTGTTTACTCCGGGTCAACAGGAAAGTGAATCCTTCTGGACACTTTACATCACCTTCCTACAAAAAACCCCACAAAATCCTCCAAACAACATTATTCAAATGAAACACACACACACGCACGCATGCGCGCACACATACAGAGAGAGAGAGAGAGAGAGAGAGAGAGAGAGAGAGAGAGAGAGAGAGAGAGAGAGAGAGAGAGAGAGAGAGAGAGAGAGAGAGAGAGACACACACAGAGAAACAGAGAGATACAGAGAGAGAGAAAGGGAGTCGTAAATTGTGTCCCATCGCGACAAGGAACGCCTCGAGTGTCTTGCCTTCTCACATGTGTTAGTAGATTTGGAGTACAATGTGTGTCCTTTCCCAGTGAAGGAAAGAAGGAATGCTTTATTTAACGACACATTCATCACATTCCATTTACGGTTATATGGCGTCGAACATGTGCGTAAGGACGACACAGATCATGAGAGACACACAATGGCCTACCCTTTCCGATTAGCAGCAAGGGGTATTTTATATATGCAGTATCCCACAGACAGGATGCACGTACCACTTCATGGCTTTTTTTATACGCCAGTTGAAGAGCACTGGCTGGAACGAGAAATACTCCCAATGGGACCACCTATGGGGATACTATTAGATCCTAGACCGACCGCACATTTGGCGAGCGCATTACCATTGGGCCACATCCCGTCCCCTTTCTATGTTGTACCCCTCCCTAGAAACACCACGCATCCACTGCTGTAATGGATATATATAGACCACACCCACCCCACCCTAAACTCCACGAATACGCGTGACTGCTGCAAGACGAGTTTCACAGGCGCGGGTGCAGGGGGAGGGTTTTGGCGGTTGAAATCACCCTCTCCCCTGTCAAGTAAATTTTCTCCCCCTTTTTTTTTTTTCATTAAATACTTCGGGAGAGCATTACTCAACCCACTTGCAAACTTGATTCGTCAATTTAGACACCCCACAACACACACACACACACACCTGCTTCCGCTAAAACGACTGCACACGCGCCTATTCATTTAGTCTGTCCCATCATTCTATAAAAAGTGTTTTGTAAATAATTTGGTTTGACGTAAGAAGAAAAGTAACAGTGTTTTGGAAATAACAAAACAAATATAATAATAATAATAAAATAAAATAATAATAATAATAATATATAAAAAAAAAAAAATAATAATAATAAAAAAAATAAAAAAATAATAATAATAATAAAAAAATAATAATAATAATAAAAATAATAATAATAATAAATAAATAATAATAATAATATTTTTGAGTGCAACTAACAAATCAGTCGGCTCATAAATGAATAATTTGTAGTGAATTCCACAGTATGAAAAACAGGTGTTCCCTGTGGAACGGACTATAGTATTTGAACGGTACGTAGAAATATCAAATTCGCGGTTTGAATAGTTATTATTATTATTATTATTATTATTATTATTATTATTATTTATTTTAAAGTTCCGATAATTTGACGCTGGATTTCAAATTAGGGACAATCTTCATTTAAGCAGTGCACAACCCCTGTACCACGCTCAATGAAAATTAAGTGGAGTCCGTGTATCATCAAATTATACTATAACAGTCTGAACGGTAGGTCACATCGGCTTTTTATCACTATTTCCTGGATGTAAAATAACTTGCGTGTGTATGTTTTTCAGTTTCCCTAGGTTTGCAGTTAGAAACTGAAAATGTATCAGTGTGGTAAGTATTTATAAAATAAAAAAAAACCCATTAAATTATAAACTAAACACGGTGGTGCCACCAGTGTATATATATACAACTTGTGAGAGATTTGCGAATGAATGTTGATATTGAAAATTTGGCAACGTTCGATGAAAATGCACCAATGAAAATCCAAACACAGACTGGGAAAATGACTTGGTGACCAGCTACATAACAGCAAAAGAAAAGTGCCAAAGTGACGACAAGGCTGAAGAAAGTGAAAACAGTGGTGCAGAAGGCAGTGATACAGAAGGCAGTGAGATGTCGTACAGTGACTGTTTAGGACTGATTAAAAAACTGAGAAATTTCGCTTTGGCTAAAGATGAAAGATTCTTGGATGAAATCATGAAAATGGAAACTATGACGACAGATGTTATCCTCAGAAATATGTGCACAACCTCACAACACACCCTGGACTCGTTTTTCATTAAACAGTGACGATGCCACTGAAGCTATCATGCATATCTGTGCTTTAAAAATAAATTTGCATTAAAATGTTTGTTGTTTGTGTGTTTTTTTATAGATAGATATATATTAAATTTTTACTGGAAATTCTATTAAAGTTATTACTCGGAATACATCGCACACTTTTCAAGGTGTAAACGAAATTTGCCGAGATGTTCCGAATGTTTCCGATGTAATTGAAGGGAAGTAACTCTAACGTGTTATGAGTTTCTAAAAAAGATTCACAAAAGTGAATCTTCTGAAAACCGGATCCTGTCGAAACCGGACATATTCAAAGGTACCGTGGTGATCCGGTTTTGCCACTTTCCACTGTGTATATATATATATTTATAATCAAGTGACTCATGTGAGTGAGTTGTGACTTACAAGAGTTCAGATGATGACTCTTCAATGAAGTCGTATGATTAAATATTGTACCCCATACTGTGGCATACATGTTTGAAAAACAATGCTATTTGACACAGTGGTACTACAGTGGAATTCCTCTAAACCGGACACGCAGGGGATCAAGTAAAAGGTTCGATTTTAAAAGGTATCCGGTTTACAGAGGTTTTTTTCTGTACAGATATTTAAAAAGGGACTATGAAAAACGTCCTGTTTTGAGGGATTGTCGGTTTACATAGGGTCCGTTTTTAGAGGTTTCACTATATGCAATTTAATGAGATACATTTATTGGTGTGTGTGTGGGGGGGGGGGGGGGGGAGCTACGTTATATGTATATGTATGTATGCTTTTATAACATTTAATACAGTAAACATTTGGGAGGGGCCATTAATGTATTGCCAGATGATACTAATTGTTTGACGACAAACACTGTCACATTTATCACTGATTTCAGCACTTGTTATTACCTGCACTGTCAAAAGCTCGGTGCACCTCGAACTTTGTCGAGCCAGATGTCATTTGGTTTAGTACTACCTTCTAGTATCGTTTCAGCTAGTGCACTACGACTGGTATATCAAATGTCGTGGTATGTGCAATCCTTCTTGCGGGATGTTGCATATAGAAGATCCCTTTCTACTAATGGATAAATGTAGCGGGTTTCCTCTCTAAGACTATTAGTCAAAATTACCAAATGTTTGACATGTATCCATTAGCCAATGATTAATACATCAGTGTGTTCTATTGGCGTCATTAAACATTTATTTCATTTCAACTTATTTTCGTGCTCATGTCATTATCCAATTAAGGTTCAAGCACGCTGTCCTGGTCATACACCTCAGCTATATGGGCTGCCTGTCCAGGACAGTGAGTTAGTTTTTAATTGTTAGTGGTTAGTGAGAGAAAGGATGGTGTAGTGGCTTTACACTTACCCATTGAGTCATTAAATCTCGCTCTGGGTGGGAGCCCGTGCCGGGCTGCGAACCCTATACTTACCAGACTTATGTTCGATGGCTTAACCGCGACGCCACTGAGGCCGCGTGTCGTTCAACAAAACAAACAAAAACCTTAAAAAATAGACCAAGGGAAATAACTCTTTACAAAACCTTATCAATGTATTGTTGTTTATTTCAGGAGTAAAGTGTCATAATAACAAGACGGAAACAATATAGGTCGGAGTAGTTCGTGATGGTCACCCGTGCTGGTTTTAACAACAGTCAAACAGAACGTGGAAGATTGAAATGTTTATTCTGGTGAACGTCTGTAGGCGTGTTCAATATATCTGCTAATGACCTCGGCAAGTGCTTCAGATGTGAGGTATGCTCGAGATGTTGTTCATTCTACTCCCAACTAAAAGTCCATATGCTAACCCATACCGGCGAAAAACCTTTCCAATGTGGAATGTGTCTGAAAAGTTTCCCAATGAAATCCGGCATCGTGCGCCACATGCCCACACACATTGAGAAAAAACCTTTCAAATGTGACGTGTGCTCCAAACGCTTCTTAGAACGAGCCTCCCACAAGCAGCATAGGTTGATTCACACTGGCGACAAGGCTTTCAAGTGTGCAGTGTGCACGAAAAGCTTCCTGCACAGAGAACAGCTGAGGCAGCATGCGTTGACACACTCTGGGCTGAAGCTTTACAAACGCGAGATGTGCACCAAAAGCTTCACACAGATGTTCAGTCTGAAGCAGCATATATTGGACCATACAGGAGAAAAAGCCTTTAAGTGCAGAGTGTGCGACAGAAGATTCAAGCAGAGCTGCACCGTAAAGCAGCATATGCTTGTCCACACCGGAGAGAAACCGTTCAGATGCGAGGTGTGCCAGAAGGTGTGCTCGCAGAATAGCAATCTAAAGCAGCACATGCTGGTACATAGCGGCGAGGCGCGGTTCAGATGTAACTTCTATCCGGCCTATTTCTCGTACAGTGCCAGTTTGACGCGGCATTTGGCAGAGCATAATACTGACGGGCTGTTTTTCAATATATTAGGTTGTGAAAAACAAAGTGACGACTTGTAGTGGTATCATCTATAGGCTATTTGTTTGAAACATGTTTTATTGTATATACATGTAACAGTGCTTATGGTTTGAAAATTGATGGCGAGCAATAAACTGCTCTCCTGAAATGATGATGGAGAGCAATTGCTCTCTGTATGTATATTATATAAAAAAAAAAAAAAAAGATATATGCCCTGTTGTTAGATTTATCTATAATTAAAAGAAATATCAAGTTACTAAAGGTATGTGATTTATAGCAAAATAAAAGTGAAACAGAGGTGAAATAATTGTACTTACTAAAGATCCAAGATATCTAGATTGAGAAGAAGTCTGTTGAGAGATTTAATGTGATGCACCATCAGCAAACAACGAAGTTCCTTTTATAATACATTTAATACTAACACAGTCATTGAAATAAAGAAAATATGTTTTCACTGCATATTTTATTGTTAGTTTTTTTTAAAATTTATTCTGCAGTTTTCAACCTCAAAACATTCCTCTGGCTCACTCTCAGAAAAATAGTCTAGCTCACAGTCTTCAGTGTTATCAATGAACAGTCATCATCTTCCAATTGTTCAACTTCAACTCCAAAATGGACTCCAATATCATCATCAATGTCAAGATCCATGCAAGGTTGTTTTGCTTGATGGGTGTTGTCAAGCTTCAACTTTCGTTTTTTGGTTGAAAGAAATGAATCCAAGGCTGAAATAATTATCTTCTCCTGTTCGGTGTCAGTGAAGATATGATGGTTCACTTTAAGCAGTAGCAGGTCTTCCATCGTTTTGTGGCTAAGAGAGAGACGTCTGTCCGATAGCATGGCAGTGAGGTGGCTGAATCCAGCCTCCACAGTGCTGTTGCTGGGGCCAATGCAGAAAACTATTTCCACCAATCGACAGATGTTGGGGAAATCAGTTCTTCTGTAGGTCATAATTTTCTGCCACAACTGTTTCATCTGCAGATTACTGTAAAAATGTTTCACAGCATTTCTCAAATCCTTCCATTCCCTCTTGACAGCAAAGTAATCGATTTCATGCATTTTTCTTTCCTGGAAATGTGATGCCAACTGGAGAAGAGGTTTGACTTCTGCAGTCACATCATCTTCATCCCAATTTGCAGGATCTAACCATTGCATATGTCTATAGATATCTGCGTCAAAGCTTGAAAATCTGGTAACCATACATTTCAACAGTTCTGGCAAGACTTTTTCCTTGATGTTTTTTACAGCTTCAATGGCTCCAGTTGGTTTGAACATGTTTGTGTATGATACCTTGTTGTATTCTCTGTTAACAATGTTCCTCCTTGTATGTCCCTGTTTTGGCAAACTGTGGCTAATTGTCGATTCTGTTTCATCATATTCAATGCCAACGGATGATAAGATTCCTTTTACAGATATGTCCTCCTCATCAATCAGATCTTGTATTCTTGATTGCGTTCTTTGCACTTGGTACAGAACTTCATAAGCCATGATGTCCCCTCTTTGAAAGGACACAAAGACAGTGGGGTATGGTGATGGCATTCTAGGACATTCTTAAAGTAGCAACATGTTACAAGAAAGGTGACATTCCTCAGCTTCTGCAGGGGATACCA
>NC_054703.1:32024432-32158184 GCF_016097555.1 Gigantopelta aegis | reverse complement strand
ACACATACGCGCACGCACACCACGTACACAGAGACCCCATAGACATACATACAGAGAGAGGAGAAGAGAGATGAGAAGAGAGAGAGAGAGTGGAGAGAGGAGAGAGGACGAGAGAGAGAGAGAGAGAGGAGAGAGAGAGTAACTAGGTAATGACATCGGATATCTGCTTTATCCTGTAAAGGTAAGAATGGAAAATTCCGCGAGGCTCTGAACAGGATAAAGCAGATATCCGACGTCATTAACTAGTTATTATCTTTATCCTGCAGACCATAAAAATTAAGGGGAAACGCTATTATTTCTGCTATTTCAGCCACATTGTATGTGTAATGTTGCTATGCGTGTGACGTGACGTGAGTGACGTCAAAGGTCATAACCTGCTAGTAGCAGGATATGACATATAGAATATCAGGTTTCTACCTTTTGACATCGTGGTTATTTGGCGAGGTTTAGATAACCGAACCAAATAACCACGATATCAAAACGTAGTAACCTGATTTGTTTCTTCTTTTTTATCATGCAACCCCTTTCAAGTTATATTTTTGTAATATGTTTCAGTCAAAAGCGCTATAGAAACTATTAGTTTTATCGTGTAGAAACTACTACCGAAAGCATCAGGGAATGCCATAGCCAGCCTAAAAGTTCTTTGTTTCCAAATTTTAAATAAAATACTTTGATAATATTTCAAAGTCTGTTGTGTCACAACATTACAATTGTTGTACCTTTATCTGTGAAAATAAACTCAAGTGTATGTCTGACCTGAAGAAGATCTACATCACTGGCTGCTAGTGACTGTGGCATCAGACGCTGTTCCAATGTAAACTTTCTTTGCAGGAAGCTACTTGCTTCTTCTTTTTTTCAAAATGTTTAATTCAAAATGCTGGCTAGTTCTGAATGGGAGTAAATGTTATATTTATTTATGCAGTTCAATAATTATTCTGTAAATGGATGTTTGAAAAATGAGAAAACCACCTACCTGAAAATTCAGCAAACATCCGTCATTTCCTAGTGACACGATATATATATATATATATATATATATATATATATATATATATATATATATATATATAGAGAGAGAGAGAGAGAGAGAGAGAGAGAGAGAGAGAGAGAGAGAGAGAGAGAGACAGAGAGACAGAGACAGAGACAGACAGAGAGAGACAGAGGCAGAGACATACAGAGAGACAGAGAGAGGGAGAGAGACAGAGATTGGGAGAGAGAGAGAGAGAGAGAGAGAGAGAGAGGAGAGAGAGAGAGAGAGAGAGAGAGAGAGAGAGAGTGTTTTTTTATTTTATTTTTATTGTTTTATTATTATTATTATTATTATTGTGGGGATTTTTGAGAGAGAGAGAGAGAGAGAGAGAGAGAGAGAGAGAGAGAGAGAGAGAGAGAGAGAGAGAGAGAGAGAGAGAGAGATACCTACATACATACATACACACACACACACACACACACACACACACAGATTTTTGCAAATATCCCTAGCACCAGCTGAATAGTATATTTCCTTCTTTACATTCATTGATTTAGACATATCCTATAGACTTGTATTCTTTCTCAAATGTTTATTTCCTTATTTATTTCAGACCCTCCACAACACCGTGAAGTGCCAACCACCACACAGAGATACGTCGATAAGTCCAGCCAGTCACCACGTGCCTGTACTCAAAGTACTATGATACCTGGTGGCGTTGTTTTATGTAAGTTCCATTCTGTGTGTTTCAAAGACTAAAGAATCTGCTCCACTCGATCAAGGCCGTATCTCGGTGCATTGAGTAGAATGGACATATGGCAAAGTTGTGGTAGATTCTCTGAATCTCTATCTAGTACCTCATCTATAGGACAGCCACTTCCGAGGAAATGTTTAAGTGGACAATAGATCCTTCTTGCACCCGACCTGCCTCGGTGGCATCGTGTTTAGGCCATCGGTCTACAGGCTGGTAGGTACTGGGTTCGGATCCCAGTCGAGGCATGGGATTTTTAATCCAGATACCGACTCCAATCCCTGAGTGAGTGCTCCGCTAGGCTAAGTGGGTAGGTGTAAACCACTTGCACCGACCAGTGATCCATAACTGGTTCAACAAAGGCAATGATTTGTGCTATCCTGCCTGTGGGAAGTGCAAATAAAATATCCCTTGCTACCTGTCGTAAAAGAGTAGCCTATGTGGCGACAGCGGGTTTCCTTTCAAACACAGTGTCATAATGACCATATGTTTGACGTCCAATAGCCGATGGTAAGATAAAAAACCAATGTGCTCTAGTGGCGTCGTTAAATAAAACAAACTTTACTTTACTTTTTTCTTGCACCCGCTACAAGGAGGACTACCGGCCTCGAGCATGTCGTGGTTAAGCCATCGAACATAAGGCTGGTAGGTACAGGGTTCGCAGCCCGGTACCGGTTTCCACCCAGAGCACGGTTTAATGACTCAATGGGTAGGTGTAAGACCACTACACCATCCTCTCTCTCACTAACCACTAACCCTCTGTCCTGGACAAACAGCTCAGACAGCTGAGGTGTGTGCCACGAGCAGCGTGCTTCAACCTTAAAGGCATACTGTCACGGATTTAAGGACCTTATTTCTCTAAAAATGGATAATAACTAAATATTACATTACTTGTTGGAAACCAAATCTAGCTATTGCACCATCTTAACTGAACCATGATGGAGTGGAATCTATGTCAACCCTCTCGGCAATTTTAGTTTTTGAATTATGAACCATTGCCATAATTCAATTGTTTTTACAAAATGTCATTAATAAATGGAGTATGGTGGTTAATGAAGATGGTTGAATAAACTACATTTAGGGACAAATCAAAATATTTTTTTTCAGGTAATACTTTGTTAGACCATTAAATAGGTCAGTGGTCTGTGACAATATGCCTTTAATTGGATATAAGCACGAAAATACGTTGAAACCGAAGGAAAAGACGACTGCCACTCCCAAACTAGATTACTAAATTAAAATTGCCACAGGACAGGGCTCATTGGAATAAATGTAGCCAAGATGACATGCATATTCATGAGTTGTTATTATACCTAATACACATAAAACAACTACGTGTCAGTGTTCGAGATTAACAGTATCCCGATATCCAGGGGATACCAGAATTTAATTTTGGATACCAGACTTCAAGAACCCAGTATCCCACCGGGATACCATATAATGTTGGGTTTTTTTTTAATCCTGCGTTTTTATTTTTCGCTAAACAATGAAAGTCGTCATTTACTGGAGTTAAGTAACAGTATTTTCGAGCTCGTACCCAGTCTAATGCTATGTCATAACAAGATATCCCCCAACTTATACCCAGTATAATGCAAGACTGGGAACGAGAACAGTGTCGTCCAAGTTTGTAACGATGTTATTTATGAATTTCATTTAAGTGGGATACTAAATTCTCAGGTGGGATACCAGATTTTGAAATGTTAGTATCCATCTGGGACACATGTAGGCACGCACCTCTCTCCAGTCGGAGTCACATGTAGGCACGCACCTCTCTCCAGTCAGAGTCACATGTAGGCACGCACCTCTCTCCAGTCAGTCACATGTAGGCATGCACCTATCTCCAGTCAGAGTCACATGTAGGCACGCACCTCTCTCCAGTCAGAGTTACACGTAGGCACGCACCTCTCTCTAGTCAGAGTCACATGTAGGCATGCACCTATCTCCAGTCAGAGTCACATGTAGGCACGCACCTCTCTCCAGTCAGAGTCACATGTAGGCACGCACCTCTCTCCAGTCAGAGTCTTGACGTATCCCGTGCAAACTTGGTACGCGGTCAGTCTAGGATCGACCCTCTTCGGTGAGCCCATTGGGCTATTTATCGTTCCAGCCAGTGCACCACACAACTGGCCTATCAAAGATCCCTAGCTACTAATGAAGAAAAACAGTATTAAAACGTGTAGTGGGTTACCTCTCTAAGGCTATATGTCAAAATTGCCAAATGTATGACACAAATAGCCGATGATTAATAAATCAATGTTCTCTAATGGTGTCGTTAAACAAAATAAACTTTATTATTATTTTTATTATTATTAGTAGTAGTAGTAGTAGTGGTAGTAGTAGTAGTAGCAGTAGTAGTAGTAGTAGTAGTAGTAGTAGTAGTAGTAGTAGTACTAGTAGTAGTAGTAATTGTAGTAGTTTTGTTATAAATATTATTAGTTTTTGTTATTAGTATTATTATCATCATTTTTATTTATATATTTATTATTACTATTTATTAATTTATTATTATTATTATTAGTAGTAGTAGTAGTAGTAGTAGTAGTAGTACTATTGTTACTGTTGTTGATATTATTATTATTATTATTATTATTGTTATTATTATCACTGTTATTATTATTATTATTATTATTATTATTGTTGTTATTATTATTACTACGTTTATTGATATTATTATTACTGTTAATGATATTACTACTACTACTACTTACTACTACTACTACTACTACTACTACTACTACTACTACTACTACTACTATTATTATTATTATTATTATTATGTTTCAGGCTGTAAAAAGTATGGCGTGAAATATAAAAAGCCCTTTTCCACCAACCGTATACAGACGAAGTATTCGGAGATGATTCCGCAGGCTGTGGTGGCTAAGTGCACAGCTCGTTGTTCGCGCATTGCTGGTTGCGCCGGCGTCTGGACAAAATCTCTGAAGACACAGAATAACGAGTGTTACCTCTTAGCCGTTCACGACGGGTATGATGTCTCGATCAGGAAAAGAGGGTATGTCATACAACGAGAGTGCGCTAAAGAGGAGATACCCTGGACTTAAAACACTAAAGTATGTTCTTCACTAGAGCCGTTTTTGATAACTGAAAGCGGACATTGGTTAGATACATATGTGATACGAGAGTGTGGTTAAGAGAACATACCCAGCTTTTTAAACACTAAGTCATCCGTTTCACTATTAGAGCCGTTTTTGACAACTGAAAGCAGACATTGGTTAGATACATATGTGATACGAGAGTGTGCTTAAGAGAACATACCCAGCTTTTTAAACACTAAGTCATCCGTTTCACTATTACAGCCGTTTTTGACAACTGAAAGCAGAGATTGGTTAGATAAATATGTGATACGAGAGTGTGGTTAAGAGAACATTTTCATTTCAACTTATTTTCGTGCTTATATCCAATTAAGGTTCAAGCACGCTGTCCTGGGCACACACCTCAGCTATCTGGGCTGTCTGTCCAGGACAGTAGGTTAATTGTTAGTTGGTTAGTAGTTAGTGAGAGAGAAGAGGGTGTAGAGGCCTTACACCTACCCATTGAGCCCTTAAGAACTCGCTCTGGGTTGGAGCCGGTACCGGGCTGCGAACCTGTACCTACCAGCCTGTAGTCCGATGGCTTAACTTAAGAGAACATACCCAGCTTTTTAAACACTAAGTCATCCGTTTCACTATTAGAGCCGTTTTTGACAACTGAAAGCAGACGTTGGTTAGATACATATGTGATACGAGAGTGTGCTTAAGAGAACATACCCAGCTGTTTAAACACTAATGCATCCGTTTCACTATTAGAGCCGTTTTTGACAACTGAAATCAGACATTACTTCGATTTTATTGTTTCGATTATCAATTTCTGTACATCCGAAGTGTTTCTGGTTATCCTTTTGTTTTTAATATTACAAAATGCATATTACACACGTGCGTCTGAGCAGCAACGGTTATAGTAAAGTTTGTTTTATTTAATGACGCCACTAGAGCACATTGATTTTTTATCTTATCATCGGCTATTGGACATCAAACATATGGTCATTCTGACACTGTTTTTAGAGGAAACCCGCTGTCGCCACATAGGCTACTCTTTTACGACAGGCAGCAAGGGATCTTTTATTTGCGCTTCCCATAGGCAGGATAGCACAAACCATGACCTTTGTTGAACCAGTTATGGATAACTGGTCGGTGCAAGTGGTTTACACCTACCCATTGAGCCTTGCGGAGCACTCACTCAGGATTTGGAGTCGGTATCTGGATTAAAAATCCCATGCCTCGACTGGGATCCGAACCCAGTACCTCACGTTATTGTCATAACAGGACATTATTTGTCAACAATCTGCAGCTGTGAACAATGCTGTATGAACATTTTTGTGCTTTTGTTTAAACAATATTATTTTATTCCATTTGCTGGTGGGATTGGTCGACAGGCTACGCGCCTATATTAGGACCTTTCCCTACATTTTTTTTACAAACAAACTGACAAGATGACAGACTAAGTACAATTAATAACTAACAATAATAATAATAATAAAACATAATAGTAGATGAATAACATAAAAGTGACCTACAGAAAGGAAAGGTACGTACATAGAAATAATACACGTAGAGAAATGTAACAGTGCTATTAAGTTTCAAAACGTTTAGTGCTTACAATAAAGTCATGGACGGATTTAAAAATGTCTATATTATCCTGATTAGTTAAGTGTAGATCGTCAAATAATGAAATGTTATAGCTGACATGTAGATATTTCTGTAGATGTTTTTTGTGCTTTCGGATCAACGATTCGAACCCTTTACTTACTGAACTGAAACCTGGTTAAAATGAACAACATCTTCAGCCAACGATACCATACACCTACTTAATCGAATGGACATGTAACTTAAATCTTATAAACCAGGGCCCTTATTCACTAAACTCTCTTAACTTTGCGATCTCGTAGTGCAATGCTAAAATACTTACAAAGAAGATGCTTTGTTGTCTAGCACAGCCTAAGATACCTTTGTGAATTAGGCCCCTGGCTGTGGTAAGAGTGATATATTTAGAGTCAATAGAACAAAGATTGTCCAGTACCAAAAAAAAAAAAAATCATTGATTACATATTTAGCACGTATATCAGGCTTAATTCACGCAATTCACCGCTTTGAATTTACTGACCGAATCGTGAATGTTACGTCCTACTTAACATTATGTCTTGTCTTGGTGTGTACCTTCAAATAAACTAGACTTAAATTATCTCATGCCTTGTTGTTTACCTTCAAATAAACTAGACTTAAATGATCTCATGCCTTGCTGTTTACCTTCAAATAAACTAGACTTAAATTATCCCATGCCTTGCTGTTTACCTTCAAATAAACTAGACTTAAATTATATCATGCATTGCTGTTTACCTTCAAATAAACTAGACTAAAATTATATCATGCCTTGCTGTTTACCTTCAAATAAACTAGACTTAAATTATCCCATGCCTTGCTGTTTACCTTCAAATAAACTAGACTTAAATTATATCATGCATTGCTGTTTACCTTCAAATAAACTAGACTAAAATGATATCATGCCTTGCTGTTTACCTTCAAATAAACTAGACTTAAATTATATCATGCCTTGCTGTTTACCTTCAAATAAACTAGACTTAAATTATCTCATGCCTTCTTGTTTACCTTCAGATAAACCAGCCACAACATTCTGTTATGCATTGGTGTTTGACTAGCATTTATGTTATCTCTCGTTAACAGAAGCCCATCTCATTGTTGTTTGTCATTCCTTGTTCACTTTGTGTCGTGAAATAAATCAGCCATAACATGTTTGGTTCTTAAGTTCAAATAAACTAGCCTTAACAGAAGCCCATGCATTGTTCACTTCAAAGTGTGTCGTTAAATAAAACATGTCATTCCTTGTTCACTTCAAAGTGTGTCGTTAAATAAAACATGTCATTCCTTGTTCACTTCAGTGAAACTAATCTAAACATTATCTACTTTGGTTTGCTGTTTGCACTCAAACAAACCGAATAACACGCACACACGCGCGCACACACACACACACACACACACACACACACACACACACACACACACAGATACACGCGCGCGCGCATGTACGTACACACATACACACACACGTATGCACGTACATACATACACACACGCGCACGTACGTATACACATACATACACATTCGCACGTACATACAAGGCAAACATACATGTATTATCAAAAGGAACATGGTATCGCCTTGTCTTATTAACTTTGAACTTACAGAGATAAAGAAAACATATTATTACCCATATGGGCTCAAATATACGGGGTAATATTTTTTCGATCTCTGCACAGTGTGCAGATTGCTTCTACAGTCACTGATTGGCTGGCTTTAAAAAGACAAGATTTGATTGGCAATTACATACTGCCGGGACTACTTTTTGTTCATTCATGATTCCATTCATCGGTCAAACTATTACTACGAACTTCAAATATTTTTTTACGATACGAACATTTACGGAATTAAAAAGACCATTTCAAAAATTAATAAACAAAATATATGTACAAATGTTTAAAAATGTTTTTATTTTATTATTTTGACTGGGTTTTTTTGGAAGTATTCTTTGGTGGATACTGTTGTGTGTGCACCGGTAACGGCGAGTATGAATATATTGTTATGGCTGGTAGACCTTGTTACAGCAGCGAGAACGTAAATATACTTTTAAAATGGTTAAAGATTGACAATGGGTAATAAAGAGAATAACCAACTCACTACGAGGAATTACGGATTATCTGTCCCTCGTGAATTAATGCTGTAAAACCCTCGCCAGAGGCTCGGGTTTACAACATTAATTCACTCGGGACAGATAATCCGTAATTCCTCGTAGCTCGTTAGTTATTCTCTAAGTATCCCATTTGATCTGCTCAGAGGACACTTGGTAAAAATTACATTCATTCACTTCATTTTCAACAGTGGTTCAAGCACGTTTCCACCCTTACTGGAACCCTAACCCTTACCCTTACCCTTACCCTTACCCTTACCCTTACCCTTACCCTTACCCTTACCCTTACCCTAACCCTAACCCTTACCCTTACCCTTACCCTAACCCTTACTCTAACTCTTACCCTAACCCTAACCCTAACCCTAACCCTTACCCTTACCCTTACCCTTACCCTAACCCTTACCCTTACCCTTACCCTTACCCTTACCCTAACCCTTACCCTTACCCTTACCCTTACCCTAACCTTAACCCTTACCCTAACCCTAACCCTAACCCTACCCTTACCCTTACCCTAACCCTTACCCTAACCCTTACCCTTACCCTTACCCTTACCCTTACCCTTACCCTTACCCTTACCCTAACCCTAACCCTAACCCTAACCCTTACCCTTACCCTTACCCTAAATTTAACCCTAACCCTTACCCTTACCCTTACCCTTACCCTTACCCTTACCCTTACCCTAACCCTGAGGGAACATAAAGCTGACCCTTCATATTCGACGCCTGTCTTGACCACGTTATGCCCCTGATTGTGTTAATTGATTAAGTGTTAGTAATAAGTCTGTGTTCTGGCGAATACTATAGATCTGAGCGACATCACATTTTTTTCCAATCAAAACCTATCTCTGCACAGGGCAGAGTCGAAAGTGAATTATGATTAATCGTAGTGACGTTTATCAAAGTCTCGCGATTGATTTAATGTACCCGATACTGGCACAGGTAAGAGGTTATACATTCTCTATCTAAACCCCCTCCCCAGAACACCTTTCTTGCGTTTCTCTTGGTATTTTCCTATGTCACTAATTGTTATTTATAGCTGATAACTATGCAATGCAATGCGTTACATTGTTTATGATGCTCTCGTGTGCAGTACGCCATAGTGATGTATTGTTAGACAAGCACTGTTGTTAGGAAAACAGTAATGTTTTAATTACCATTAGTTTCCGTTTCCGTTACCTCGTGGTTTCGGCTCGCCATATTACATGATTTATAAATTAATATTATATTTAATTTTTGAACTGCCCGTTCAAAATTTGCGTCCAAATTAATTTAAGTTAGTAAATAAATGCAGTATTGTATTGTGAAAAATAAAAATTTAATCTTTTGGTCTGCACTTCAAAACTTTATAAATCGTTTTAAGTCCCCTTCCCCCTTTTTGATGTAAATTTACAAATTGTCCATTAGTATTCTGTCCCGGACCAGACCACTGGCTATCCAGAAATCTGGCCTGTGACAGACATGCCCGAAACCTTAGTGGTACATGGGTACATGATTGGTTGGTTGGTTGGTTGGTTGGTTGGTTAGTTGATTGATTGATTGATTGATTGATTGATTGATTTTATTTGTTCATTCATTCATTTGTTTCTATATTTATTTTATTTTATTTTTATGTATTTATTTGTAATTTTTCAATGATTCTGTAAGTCAACAACCAACACAATTTTCGATTATACTAATGAAAGTCACAGGATGCGAAAATTATTGTTTTAATCATGTACATTTTATGGAGACTCTAGTGTATTTATGGAGATACGTTAAAATTGGCTAATGCCTGGTCTGACCCACGGCACTAACTAACGACCGCCGGTAGTAGTGGTGCATAGTAGGTGGTTACAAGTGCCTCTTAACAATGACAGAAGTAACTACTGAACACTCCCCAAGTGGTCAGACTAAGTCCACAGCTACAAGCTGATGGGGAATGGCAGGTGTGTGGCACAGATAACCACACGAGACAAGCACCTGTCGCGGTTGGAGAGACAAGAACTAGGATGTGGGAGGTGGACAGCGAAAGAAGTTGAAAGATAGGAGGAGTTGCCAGATCGGGAACAAATGAAATGGAATTCAAAGGCGAGAAAGGAAAGAGGGCAGTGGGATAAAAAAAAAAGAAAAAAAAAAAGAAATTCATGGTCTGTTTGCTAATCTGTTTTAATAAATTGTGTATATAAATACTGTTTAATTGTAATACCTGACAGGCCAAAAGTATCGCCAGACGCCCCGAACACGTATGTTAACATTACAACTAGTCAAATATAATTTCTTTACAAAATAGAGCGTTTCAATTCAGTGAATAATTCAAGTTATGTCATTAAAAATAACTAGCATGCATTGTTCAAAAGACATACATTTCGTTTAAATTAATTCCACGTGAAACGAAATAGAGTTTGTATTGAAAAGACGTTAAACTCGCCTAGACGTCACAAGCTATAATATTTAACGATATCACACATTACCCGAGATACATAATATATTTGTTATTATACTAGCAAAATTTACTGACGTCACATATCCCCGTGATATTTAATATAATTGCTATTATACACTTGCAATATTTAATATTTAATGACCGTGAGACAATATATGTGTTATAAGTAATATAATTAACGGCGTCTGTCTTCCTTAGATTTGTTTGCCAATATTAGACCTTACTTTAACTTGTCTGGGTGTTGCAAATTACAAATAGAGAAATACATACTCTATAAAAACTGTTCACATAAAGAGTTTGATGAAAACTGGGCACCTTGGCAAAGATGTCTAGAAAATTAAACTTAGCCTCAATAGTTAAAAATAACTCCAATATAAGACACATACTGTTGGTGGTGGGGTTTTTTGTGTGTGTTTTTTGTAAACTAAAAGCCATTAACGTTTGTTTTCTATATTTGGAAATACGGATTTTTCTTTTCTTCTTTTCTCTCTGTCTAGCTGTTTAATTTCTATTTTATTATATATTTAGTCTGTCATTAATTTTGTGCTCCAAATTTGACTGTTTCAATTAACTAGAAATTTTATTAAATGCACTTTATATTTATGTATCTATTGTAAGATAATGATTTCAGGGCCCCAACCCTGACATTATCAATATATAAATATCTGGGACAATAAATATATATATATATATATAAAAAAAAACCCCAAAATACCCCCACTTGTCTGGGTGTAGGCACATACAAAATAGAATTAATTTAATGGTAGCTTGATTCTGATTGGTACTTATAAGCCTCTGTCAGTCGGTAGAATCTTAACAAAGGAAACAAACTCAAGACTTGATTTTAGTGTGCTAAGTACATAGTTCCAAACAAGTCAGCATATCGTTGAGCGAAGAGAAGAAGAAGTAGGAGGGGTAGGAGAAGAAAAAGAAGGAGGAGAAGAAGAGGAAGAAGAAGAACCCCCCCCCCCCCCCCCCCCCCCCCCAACCCAGCTACAACTGTTCTAGCCTTGGTAAAAGAAGCACGAGAGAAAGATGAACTTTGTTATCATCACCGAGTTCTGCATCTTTTGGTTTTGCTTTTCGTTTCTAATATTCAGCTCAGAGTTGACTGAGGCCGAGACGAAGGGTGTGATGGGTAGTTGTACAGAGAAGAAACCCGGCCTGTATGAGGAGGCGCGACAAGAGTGCTCGGGGAAAGGAGTGACGGTGTCTCGAATTAGAAAACCAGAGGTTAGTTATCAGCTACAATTAGACAGTAGAAGACGTGCAGCGAATTAAGCGTGCTTCGTATGTTAATGTGGTTCATTTTCGGTTACCTGTGAAAAAACAAATGTGTTAATTATTAAATATTTGATTTCCAATAGCCCACGATTAGCTTAGCTTAGCAACTGGTTTAACGTGTCCATATACCACAGACAGAGAGAGACAGAGACACACACAGAGAGAGATATGAATATAGAGGGCAGAGAGAGAGAAAGAGAGAGAGACAGACAGAGAGACAGACAGAGAGACAGAGAGAGAGAGAAGAGAAAGACAGATAGAGACATAGATACAGACAGACAGACAGAGAGAGACAGAGACAGAGACAGACACACAGAGAGAGAGAGAGAGAGAGAGAGAGAGAGAGAGAGAGAGAGAGAGAGATAGGGGGGCAGACAGAGAAAGTGGGGGAAAGACAGAGAGAGAGAGACATACACAGAGAGAGAGAGAGAGAGAGAGAGAGAGAGAGAGAGAGAGAGAGAGAGAGAGAGAGAGAGAGAGAGAGAGAAGATAGTATTTGCTATTCTTAACGCTTCGATATTTTTACAGGCAGGAGATGTAATCTGCCCAGAAGGTTTCACTTTCCTGATGACACGGAGTAAACTACCACGATGTGTCCCACCAGGTAAATATTGGTATTAGATCATTTTGAATACATGTACGTATGTATCTATGTATCTATGTATGTATGTATGCATGTATGTATGTGAGTATATACGTATCTATGTATGTCTGTATGTATATATGTGTATATAAGTATGCATGTATGTATGTATGTTTGTATATATGTATATGTATACTCACGGAACAAAGTTCCTGTGCATCATTAAAATTTCAGTAAGACTTATATTTTTAAAATTTAGAAATATTGTGTTTTACATAGAAGTACTATTTATCTGTTAAAAGTAGAGTGATCTTCTCCTGTCTTCTGAACCTGACGTACGGTATACACAATGGTTGGTGCGCCGTCGATGACGATGTAACAGAATAGCGTATTGAAGAACTGTCATGGTCGTACTTTGTGATCACCTACTCGGATGCGTACAGTTCTTCCACTGATTGGCTTTAATTCAGGGATGTATTGGGATGTTAAACTTGGAATTTTCAAATGATTCCATATGTGTACCCCATTGATGTTGATGATTTGTTAACGAGACGTCACGTGTCGACTCCCTAAACATGGAAGATCCGTAATATCCCTAAACTGTCGAGAACATCTCCGCACACAGTGCATAGTTTTCTGACGAACACCAATCAACACCAAAATTACAACATCAACGTTTGTGCCATTCTAACCTCAATCGTACCCATCTTTCGGAGAAGTTCATTTTCGTGGAGTCGTGGCATCACACTGACGACAATCAAATACCAACAAAAGTATTATTTCTCTCTCTCTCTCTCTCTCTCTCTCTCTCTCTCTCTCTCTCTCTCTCTCTCTCTCTCTCTCTCTCTCTCTCTCTCACAAACACACACACACACACACAACACACACAGACAGACACATACACACAAACACAAACACACATACGCGCACACACACACAAACACACACACAAACACACACACATACTCACACAAACACTCTCTCTCTCTCTCTCTCTCTCTCTCTCTCTCTCTCTCTCTCTCTCTCTCTCTCTCTCTCTCTTTCTCACACACATATATTTGTATTTGATATTTATCCACAAAACTTTTCTCTTTTTTTCATTAAACTATTTTGTATTTTATTTAAAATGTATACTTCCTTATTTATATACAGATCCGGCTGGGAACACTGAAGTGCACATCACCAAAAAGACTCACGCCGAACAGTATTTGGCACCTGATGACGCCATATTACGTAAGTTGACACTTGATGACGTCATTTTATGCAAGTTGTCAGTTGGTGACGTCATTTTATGCAAGGACGTCATTTTAGTGTGTGTTATGTGTGTGTATGTGTTTGTGTGTGTGTATGTGTGTGCGTGCGTGTGCGTGGTAGCTACCTAACAGAGGTATATTCAGACAGGACAGCACAAACCACGGTCACTCTTCAATCGATATATGATATAGTTAACTGATGTGCAGTAGATATTGGTCCGTTAACAATAGTAGTAGTAGTAGTAGTAGTTATAATAGTGGTGGTGGTGGTGTTGGTAGTAGTAGTAGTACTAGTAGTAGTAGTTATAATAGTAGTGGTGGTGGTGTTGGTAGTAGTACTAGTAGTAGTAGTAATAGTAGTGGTGGTGGTGTTGGTAGTAGTACTAGTAGTAGTAGTTATAATAGTAGTGGTGGTGGTGTTGGTAGTAGTACTAGTAGTAGTTATAATAGTAGTGGTGGTGGTGTTGGTAGTAGTACTAGTAGTAGTTATAATAGTAGTGGTGGTGGTGTTGGTAGTAGTACTAGTAGTAGTTATAATAGTAGTGGTGGCGGTGTTGGTAGTAGTACTAGTAGTAGTAGTAATAGTAGTGGTGGTGGTGTTGGTAGTAGTAGTAGTTGTAGTAGTAATAGTAGTGGTGGTGGTGTTGGTAGTAGTAGTAGTTGTAGTAGTAATAGTAGTGGTGGTGGTGTTGGTAGTAGTAGTAGTAGTAGTAGTAATAGTAGTGGTGGTGGTGTTGGTAGTAGTACTAGTAGTAGTAGTAGTAATAGTAGTAGTAGTAGTAGTAGTAGTAGTTATAATAGTAGTGGTGGTGGTGTTGGTAGTAGTACTAGTAGTAGTAGTAATAGTAGTGGTGGTGCTGTTGGTAGTAGTAGTAGTAGTAGTAGTAGTAGTAGTAATAGTAGTGGTGGTGGTGGTAGTAGTAGTAGTAGTAGTAGTAGTAGTAGTAGTAGTAGTAGTAGTAGTAGTAGTTATAATAGTAGTGGTGGTGGTGTTGGTAGTAGTACTAGTAGTAGTAGTAATAGTAGTGGTGGTGCTGTTGGTAGTAGTAGTAGTAATAGTAGTAGTAATAGTAGTGGTGGTGGTGGTAGTAGTAGTAGTAGTAGTAGTAGTAGTAGTAGTAGTGGTAGTAGTAGTAGTAGTAGTAGTAGTAGTAGTAGTAGTAGTAGTAGTAGTAGTAGTAGTAGTAGTAGTAGTGGTAGTAGTAGTAGTAGTAGCAGTAGCACCCTATTACTATTACTATTACTATTATTATTATTATTATTATTATTATTCCTGTTACTATTATTTTTTATTATTACTATATTATTATTATTATTATTATTATTATTACTATTATTATTATTACTATTATTTTTATTATTACTATTTTTATTATTTTTATTACTATTATTTGTATTATTACTGTTACTATTATTAATATTATTATTATTATTATTATTATTATTATTCATTTTACTATTATTTTTATTATTGCTATTACTATTATTATTTTTTTTATTATTACTATTATTTTTTTATTTTTTTATTATTTTTTATTATTACTATTACTATTTTTTTTTTTATTATTATTACTATTATTATTATTATTATTATTATTATATTTCAGACTGTGAAACGTATGGCTCGACATATAAAAAGGCCATCGTGATGAGTACAAAGTTGATGTACACTAAGATGTTGTCGCAGGTTGATGTGATTGAGTGTCAAGCTCGTTGTTTACGCCTTGCTCGCTGTGCCGGCGTCCGGGCGCTATATCTGAAGAAACGGAACCACGTCTGCTACCTTCTATCTGTTAAATCCCCTTATATTCTGTCTCTCGGAACAAGAGGGTATGTGAGACAACGAGAGTGCGCTTAAAGTCGCAGACACTAGATCCAGCCATCGAAAATGGACACTAAGTTTAGTTAATCTACAAACATGCAACACCTTTTTATAAAGTTGTGACAGAGATGAGCTAACTTCTGTCGTGATTAAATGGGGAAATGCCGTCCAGAAATGGACTAGAATTTGTCTTGATGGCCATTACATCTCAGACGAACGTGCGTTTTCAAAACTATGAAATCTTTTATTTTAGGGTATTACAAAACCCTGGATGACCAGAACAGTTTCAGGTGCACGGAAATGAATATTCTAAATAATAAAATGTAAGTACTAAGTTGAATGGTAAAACAAAAACAGCTTTAATAGTGAAAAATACGTCGTTGTATCTAATAAAAACCTAGGGTATGCCACTTTAAGAGAACGTCAAAGAAGGTTGAAAGACAAAACATTTTTTTTTAGAGATGAAATAAATGAGGTGGAACTGCAAATTGAGTAAAGCAATGACGTAGTTAATTCAAAAATGTATAGTACATGAAATATTTAAAAACACTCTGTCTTTTAAATTGCAGAAACTTCGACCCAATAAATGTAATACATATAAACACAAAATGTCAATTGTGACCCAATAAATGTAATACATATAAACACAACGTGTCAATTGTGACCCAATAATTGTAATACATATAACCACAACGTGTCAATTGTGACACAATAATTGTAATACATATAAAAAACAACGTGTCAGTTGTGACCCAATAAATATTATACATATAAACACAAAGTGTCAATTGTGACCCAATAAATGTAATGCATATAAACACAACGTGTTAATTGTGACCCAATAAATGTAATACATATAAACACAACGTGTTAATTGTGACCCAATAAAGATAATACATATAAACACAAAGTGTCAGTTTTGACCCCAATAAATGTAATACATATAAACTCAAAGTGTCAATTGTGACCCAATAAATGTAATACATATAAACACAAAGTGTCAATTGTGACCCTAATAAATGTAATACATACAACACAAAGTGTCAATTGTGACCCCAATAAATGTAGTATATATAAACACAAAGTGTCAATTGTTAAGTTGTTCTTGCTCTTGGAAGATTCCGTCCAGTATACTATTCATGTGTATGACGTCACACTTCAGTAATAATTGTAGATAATTTTATAAGAATCTACAAATGGACAAGGCAGTTTGAACTCTTTGGGCCTTCAGGTCAAGGATCAACGATTCGAACCCAGGAATAATCAAATGAACATGTAGCGTAAGCCTTATAGATCTGGGACCTAATTCACTAAACTCTCGCAACTTTGCGATCTCGCAATGCAATGCTAAAAGACTTGCAAAGAGGATGTTTTGTTGTCTAACAGAGCCTATTAAGAAGAAGAAGTTTGTTTTATTTAACGACACCACTAGAGCACATTGACGTATTAATCATCAGCTATTGGATGTCACAACAGAGCCTAAGAGACCTTTGTTAATAAGGTCCCTGTTTATGGTGATAGTGATACATTGAGACGAACATTGTCAAATACCAAATGGAAAATCATTGCATAAATATTTAGCACGATTGGAACCGTCTCTTGACTCAACCTTAACATTGTCGAAACGAACAACGTTTCAACCAAGGATGCCATACACCCGCTTAATCGAATGAGCACGTGCCTTAAGCCATATCAACCTGCTTATAGTGATTGTGATATACTGAGACGCAAAAGAAACGAAGATTGACAAACACCAAATCAAAATTCCTTCTTTACCTATTTAGCACGTATATCACGCTTAATCCCAACAATTCACTGCTGAGAATGTACTGGTCGAATCGTGAAGGATGTGTTAAATAAACTAGCCTTAACATTGTGTTATCTTTTGGTGTTTCCCTTCAAATAAACTGGACTTAACATTATGTTATCTCTTGGTGTTTGCCTTTAGATAAACTTGACTTAACATTATGTTATGTCTTGGTGTTTGCGTTCAAATAAATTAGCCTTAACATTGTGTCATGTCTTGGTGCTTGCCTTCAAACAAACTGGACTTAACATTATGTATGTCTTGGTATTGTTTGGTCATTGAGATGATTGCATTCCACTAAAATGTGGCGAAACGTCAGTGTGCACTGACAGTGCTTTGTCTTCAATAAACTGACATTAACATCTCACGTGTTGTTGTTTAATTTTAAATAAACTAGATATATCATGGCTGATTGTTTGCCTTGGAACAAATTATCTTTAACATAACTCCATGCCTTCTTTATTGCAAATAAACTTACCTCAGCGTTATCTAATTTGTTTTGTTGTTTGCATTTAAAATTGAGGGGTCCAGTTGAGAGTCATGACCTACTTTTCCGGGACCTTGACCAAGGTGTGTGTCCGTCCTAGGACGCAATGACCTTGTCACACCTGGGCGGTGCCTGACTTTGATATGAGTCATAGCCTGACCGTGGCTTACTTGGAACAGGTACATGTCCGCCCATGGCCTTGACTTAGAGGGACAATGCCCGTTTTATCCTATCCGTGGGATGGGTCATATAAAAGATCCATTGCTACTAATGGAAACATGTGGCAGGTTTCTTTTCTAAGACTATACGTCAAAATAACCAATGTTTGATATCCAATAACCGATGATTAATTAATCAATGCGCTCTTGTGTGTTGCTGAACAAAACATACTTTAACCTATCACTTCTACTGACTCGGCCCGACTCGAGGTAGTGTGTTTAAATCTAGCTCGCTGGATCTCGAATGCCTAACTGTTACAGCCGACAAGTGTGCGTATCATGTTTTCATTTTCGTTGTTACATGGTCGCTAGATAAGATACTCTGCGTAACTTTTACATTATGCAATCTCAAAGACGCTAAGCGTATGACAACAATAAAAATGATCTAAATATGTGCAAAAAAGGAATTTGCGTCCCAAGCTGTTAAATAATTGGCCAGCTTACTAACCGCCCTAATAGTCCCAAACGTCGCCTTTGAGTATTAATTCAATAATATTATAGTCAGAAAAGGGAGCGTTGTATGATTGAAATGCGTCCCAACTTAGTATGACATTTTTCTTAAAGGGGCAGTCCTGAGTTTAAATCCATTGTAAAATGCTGCCCACCAATAGAGCCTTTTCGATTACGTAACATACAAATTAAATTAATTTTCTTATTTAAAATATCAGTGTTTGTATTTACAAGATGTTTGTTGTTGTTCTAATGCTTGCAGTAGCCCAAACCTCTCAATAAGTTCGTACGTACAAAAGAAAAAAAATATATATCACGAATTAAAGTAAAAACTGAGTTCTAAAAATATCAGTATACGACCGCAAACACATTCGATATACAGACATTGGTATTCTAAAATGTATTTAGTATGAAATAGTAGTCGCTAACAAGGCTCTGTTATCGCAAGCATCTTACAATGGCTGCAAACTTAGAACAGTTCCTTCAAATAAAGCTGCATCCTAACCGGACGCTTGCGACGCGAGCGATTTTTTTTTACAAACCATTTGTAACGGATACAAATCAACCTCCACTAAGGGGATTCGATCCACAGACACTCAGTACGAGAGTCCAGTGCTCTACCAACTGAGCTAATGGGGAAATTCCCGCTAGCTACTGCCAGTAGGAGCACTTGATACCAACACTACTACATACTCCGCCCTCAAGTGAAGCTACGTCCCGGAGCTGTGGGCCACGGGCAGTTGAACTGTTACGGGTCCCGACTGGGTTATGATTGTAGTCTTGTGTTAAGAACACACCCAGTCCCACCGTCGGCTTCAAATGTAACAGATAAAAATCAACCTCTACTGAGGGGATTCGAACCACAAACTCTCAGTACGAGTGTCCAGCGCTCTACCAACTAAGCTAATAGGGAAAGTCCCACTAGCTACTGCCAATAGGAGCACTTTATACCAACACTACTACATACTCCGCCCTCAAGTGAAGCTACGTCCCGGAGCTGTGGGCCACGGGCAGTTGAACTGTTACGGGTCCCGACTGGGTTATGATTGTAGTCTTGTGTTAAGAACACACCCAGTCCCACCGTCGGCTTCAAATGTAACAGATAAAAATCAACCTCCACTGAGGGGATTCGAACCACAAACTCTCAGTACGAGTGTCCAGCGCTCTACCAACTAAGCTAATAGGGAAAGTCCCACTAGCTACTGCCAATAGGAGCACTTTATACCAACACTACTACATACTCCGCCCTCAAGTGAAGCTACGTCCCGGAGCTGTGGGCCACGGGCAGTTGAACTGTTACGGGTCCCGACTGGGTTATGATTGTAGTCTTGTGTTAAGAACACACCCAGTCCCACCGTCGGCTTCAAATGTAACAGATAAAAATCAACCTCCACTGAGGGGATTCGAACCACAAACTCTCAGTACGAGTGTCCAGCGCTCTACCAACTAAGCTAATAGGGAAAGTCCCACTAGCTACTGCCAGTAGGAGCACTTTATACCAACACTACTACATACTCCGCCCTCAAGTGAAGCTACGTCCCGGAGCTGTGGGCCACGGGCAGTTGAACTGTTATGGGTCCCGACTGGGTTATGATTGTAGTCTTGTGTTAAGAACACACCCAGTCCCACCGTCGGCATCAAATGTAACAGATAAAAATCAACCTCCACTGAGGGGATTCGAACCACAAACTCTCAGTACGAGTGTCCAGCGCTCTACCAACTAAGCTAATAGGGAAAGTCCCACTAGCTACTGCCAGTAGGAGCACTTTATACCAACACTACTACACATTGATTTCAATTGCTGCATCCTAATCGCACACGGGGTGGGACGTAGCCCAGTGAAGCGACCGCTTGATGCGCGGTCGGTCTAGGATCGATCCCCGTCGGTGGACCCATTGAGCTATTTCTTGTTCCAGCCAGTGTTCCACAACTGGTGTAACAAAGGCCGTGCTATGTACTTTCCTGTCTGTTTCCTCTCTCGATACATGCGTGGTCCTTAACCATATGTCTGACGCCATATAACCGTAAACAAAATGTGTTGAGTGCGTCGTTAAATAAAATATTTCCAAAAACTGTGGCAGAAGCCACACAATTTGATATTGCTTTTTAGCACATTGTATGCTGAAGGTGAACTCCAGGCAGATTAACAGCAACATATTTTTTTCCAAGATCACATTGTTTTACATTATAGGGCAGCAATCAAACATAAACTAATCAACGAATACTGTTTAAAGTTAGATTATGTAACATAATTGTCCTTTCCTGAACATAACGGCTGTGTTCATTACAATGGCAAGCATACAGCTACATATCCATGTATATACATATATTTATTATGTAGTTGTCCATTATTTAGCGCATCCCACAGACATTCACAGTAATTCCTGACAGTTTTGTCACACATTAAAAACAGTCCATTACACTATGTTTTAAATTATATATTATATGTGGAAAGGTTGTCAACTATGAGTCTCATTGGGTTATTTCTCGCTCCAGCCAGAGCACCACGACAAGTATATCAAAGGCCGTGGCATGTGTTATCCTGTCTATGGGATGGTGTATATAAAAGATCCTTTGCTGCTAATCGAAAAGAGTAGCCCATGAATTGGTCCTTAACCATATGTCCGACGCCATATAACCGTAAATACAATGTGTTGAGTGCGTTGTTAAATAAAACATGTCCTTCCTTCGTTCCTTCAGCTTTGAGTCTGTGTTGTTGTCTTCAGCTATTTAATGTTTGAATGCCCAATAATAGCCTTTGCTGGGGCCTACTGAACAATATAAAACTTGTTTGTCCTTTCCGTCTCGTACGCTTATGGTGTTCCCAACTGCCAGGTATAGTAATAGAGATATTCCACCCCACCCCGCCTCTAATGGTATAATATTTCTGTCACTGCTCTAAAAGGAATTTAAGTTTGGTAGGAATACAAGCCATAGGCCTAAGAGGAAACCAACATAAAAAAATAAACGAGGCATGAAAGTCCGGGTGTATAAAAAACACCTTGCTACCAATGAAAAAAAAAAGTAGTGGTTTTTCTCTTTAAAACTATACATAGTATGTCCAAAATTACCAAATGTTTGACAGACAATAGCCGATGATTAACAAATAGTGCTGAAAAGTAAAAGTGACAAGGATATTCGGGTAAAAGTGACAAGGATATTCGGGCAAAAGTGACAGGGATATTCGGGAAAAAGTGACAGGGATATTCGGGTAAAAGTGATAGGGATATTCGGGTAAAAGTGACAGGGATATTCGGGTAAAAGTGACAGGGATATTCGGGTAAAAGTGACAGGGATATTCGGGTAAAAGTGACAGGGATATTCGGGTAAAAGTGACAGGGATATTTGGGGGAAAAGGTGCTAACCCGAGACCTTTTTACAATGTATGTCCATCATTCAACCCGCAAACGTAGTTGCAGTGTATGTCAAACTGCGTACACTGGTGATTCGTTTGCAACCCTATCTTACTGTTTGGCAGTAATGCTAATAACTGTGAATAAATGTGGCTATCACGATTTACGCATTGGGCAAAACACCATTCTGATGTCCCCCCCCCCCCCCCCCCCACACACACACACACACCACACGCGCGCACACACACGCAAAAAAACCCCAAAAAACCCCACGTGAGTCCGTACGCCTATGAATAAATCAGTGATATCGTGTGATGTCGTTATACAAAACAAACTTTAATGTTGACCAGCGTCCGCATTTACTGAATATTAATAGTCCTAGTTTACAGTCGGAATAGTTTCTTTATATTCACTTCCGTTGTGCTAATCTAGTTTTTTTTTATTCCACGGCAGATGTATTCAGTTTGTTTTCAGTTCGCGATTATTAACTTGACACTATCACCCAGTGTCACTGAGTATGAATAATGTGACGTTGTACATGGTATGCATTTTAAAAATTATTATTCTGGAATTGACAAGTAGAGTTTAATGTCGGCTTCCGCGACGCTCGTGGTATTCAATACTCTAACCTGAATACGGTTTTGGGCCGAGTTGTGAAACAGAATGTTGACACATTTCGTTTAAGACAATTTAATGAATGCAAGTGTGATTATGGGTCGAATCCATGATTTTTTTTAAATGGTCTGGCATAGGCGTACGGGGTTGGGTTTTCTCTTCTTCTTTTTTTTTTTGTTGTTTGGGTTTTTTTTGAGGTGTGGGGGGTGGGGGTGGGGTGGGGGGATGTGTGTGATTTTTGCCAGAATTTAGAGGTTTTAAATGAATATACATGAATTTCGATAATGACGCTGCTTCTAATTTGCATTATTACCAAATGGTAAGGGGTTTATATTATAGTGATGCAAACGAATCACAAGCCATTTATACAACTAATGAGTATTAATGTACAAAATATAACTGTATTGTTTGAAAGTGCAACTAGCTCCGTCCACATGCATGCTGGCCATAGAAAGAAAAAAAATCTGCCTAGGGAAGTATGTTCAGTCACCGCCCCCACCCACCTCCCACAAACACGTACTGCCTAGGGAAGTATGTTAAGTCACTGCCCCCACCCACCTCCCACAAACACGTACTGCCTAGGGAAGTATGTTCAGTCACCGCCCCCACCCACCTCCCACAAACACGTACTGCCTAGGGAAGTATGTTCAGTCACTGCCCCCACCCACCTCCCACAAACATGTACTGCCTAGGGAAGTATGTTCAGTGACCACCCCCACCCACCTCCCACCTCCCACAAACACTTACTGCCTAGGGAAGTATGTTCAGTCACCGCCCCCACCCACCTCCCACAAACACATACTGCCTAGGGAAGTATGTTCAGTCACCGCCCCCACCCACCTCCCACTATCTTAAAATGGACTCCTACAGATCTGTGTTTACTCACATATTCGCATTCAGGCATGGCGGAAGCAAATTAAGATGGGAGGAGTTGGCTGAAAGTGAGAACGTGAATAATAATAATATACAGTGTTTCTGCCAGAAAGAAATTTTTGGGTATGGCGCTATGGAATTGAATACTTACAATGTGTGCTGAATGCAACCACAGTCGACAGAAAGAAAATGAGTAAATTGTAGGGTTAGGGATAAGAAAATCATACAGTAATGATAAGAGTTATTCATTTTGTTAAAAGGTTAACTTAAAAAAATAAAATCTGCACAAATATTTTGCTATGGCGCCATACCTGTTTTACCCTCTGGCAAAAACCCTGATATATATATATATATATATATATATATATATATATATATATATATATATATATATATATATATATATATATATATATATATATACATACATATACATATACATATACATATACATATACATATACATATACATATACATATACATATACATATACATATACATATACATATACATATACACATACATATATAGGTGATTTGGTCACAGGATGGAACCACCTCGGTGGATCCATTCAACTGTTTGGGTTTTTTTTTTCTTGTTCCAACCAGTGTGCGTCAACTGGTCAAAGGTTATGGTATGTGCTTAGCTGGCTGTGGGAAAGTGCATATAAAAGATCCCTTGCTGTTAGTGAAAAAAGTGCTCTAGTGGTGCCATTAAACAAAACAAACTTTACCTGTCAAGTTTTAGGAGGTTCGGGGGCATAACAAAATTTAATGCTGGTAAATATTTAGCTCCAGTAACCTCTAGCCCTCACGTTATTAATAGGGGAGGGCTAGAGAGGACTGTGTGTAATACTTCGGCAGTCGTCGACTGTCAAATAGTAGCTGTCAAATGGTAGCTAGCAAATGTGTCTAAAATACACACGTTTTCCTAAAATTGATGCCACATAGTTTTAGGTCGATTATTCTTGGAGTCCAGTCATGACATTAAATCTACGTTGTTAATCAATACCAACACTATACGAAGAAACCCGACGCCTTTATGCGAAACGAACGTGCGCTGTGATTATTTGTGGTGCTGTAGAACAAAGTGTTTGCCCACGTGCGAAGGTGCGAGTCCTAATCGCTACCATAAAGATGCTACCATAAAGATGCCATCGTGAAGTATTGGCAGTTTAAACATATCTTTTTACAGTTTTAGAAATATTTGATGAACTGAAAGAAAGACATGGTTTATTTAACGACGCACTCAACACATTTTATTTACGGTTATATGGCATCAGACATATGGTTAAGGACCACACAGATATTGAGAGAGGAAACCCGCTGTCGCCAATTCATGGGCTACTTTTTCCGATTAGCAGAAAGGGATCTTTTATATATACCATCCCACAGACAGGATAGTACATACCACGGCCTTTGTTTCACCAGTTGTGGAGCATTGGCTGGAGAGAAAAATAGACCAATCGGTCCACCGACGGCGATCGACCCTAGACCGACCGCGCATCAAGCGTACGCTTTACCACTGGGCTATGTCTGATACTCCTAAAGGGTGTACATCCCAGTGTTTGCATTATTTAATTTATTACATTTTCTTATTGATTACAGGCAGATTATGTCAAAACTGGTGATATAATCTAATACATATTCATGTCAATGAATATTCAAATATTAGTTATTGTACTATTGTACAATCTATTTCAGGTGGTCTTGACATATATATATTCTTTTTTTCTCTGAAATTATTGATTTGGTTTTTGATAACTTTTAAAAATATATTTAGAGTTAAAAGTTTGTTTTGTTTAACAACACCACTAGAGCACATCGATTTATTAATCATCGACTATTGGATGTCAAACATATGGTCATTTTGACACAGTCATAGAGGAACCCCGCTACATAGGTTTTTTTTCATTATTAGCAGGGGATATTTTATATGCACTATCCCACAGACAGGACATCACATACCACGATATTTGATATACCAGTCGTGGTGCACTGGCTGGAACGAGAAATAGCCCAATTGGCCTAACGACGAGGACCGATCTTAGACCGACCGCGCATCAGGCGTGCACTTTACCACTGGGCCCTTATGTTTAGAGATACGTTCATGCTTATTTTCACACACACACACACACACACACACACACACACACACGGACATACACATACACACATACATACACACACACATACATACACACACGGACATACACACACACATACACATACACACACGGGCATACACACATACACACACACACACGCGCACACACACACACACACACACACGGACAGACACACACACACACATACCCCCACACACACATACACACACGGACACACACACACACGCAGACACATACACATACACACACGGACACACACAGACACGCATAGACACACACACATACAGACACACACACATACACACACAGACACACACACATACACACGCAGACACATACACGTACACACACGGACACACACAGACACACACACATACACACACACACATACACACACAGATATACACACACACACACACAGACACGCGCGCGCGCACACACACGGACACACACACAGACACACACACACATACACACACACAGACAGACACACACAGGCACACACACATATACACACACACATACACACATACACACACACATACACATACACACACAGACACACACATACACACATATATACACACACACAGACACATACACACACACACACATACATACACAAACACACACAAACACGCACACACATACACATACACACACATACACATACACACACAGACACACACACATACACATACATACACATGCACACACATACACACACACACATAGACACACACACATACAGAGAGAGAGAGACACACACACACAGACACACACATAGACACACACAGAGAGAGACACACACAGACACACACACACACAAACACCAACACACACGCACACACACACACGGACACACATACAAACAGACACAGACACACGCATACACACAGACATACACACATATACACAGACACACGCAGACACAGATACACACAGACACACATACACACACATGCACGCACAGACACACACACCTGCGCGCACAGACACACACACCTGCGCGCACAGACACACACACATGCACGCACACTCACACTTGTATATGTATGTGCCTGCTTGTGTTTGTGCGTGCATATGTCTGGGTGTCTGGGTGTCTGTATGCATGTGTGGGTGGGTGTGTATGTGTATCTTTATTTACAAATCAGCATGTTGTTCAGGCGCGGATGCAGGATTTCTGAAAGGGGTGTGGGTGTCCAAATGTGATGACTGATCTCTTCTTTTACACAGAACGGTTAACATAATCACGTTTCCCCTTAAATGTTATTAGCGGTTTTTAAAAAGGAGGGAGGGTCCGGACCTCTGGACCCCTCCCCCCGGATCCGCTACTGCTGTTCCTCAATGTGGTAACATTAAACGTGTTTCATTGAGAGTGACGAATACAGCACATAGTCACTAGCTCTTCGACATTTTAAAACGACTTCTATAAACATGTCATCATATTATACACGTGATATACGTGATATATATAACGTGTTTCATTGAGAGTGGCGAATACAGCACATATTCACTAGCTCTTGGACATTTTAAAACGAGTTCTATAAACATGTCATCATATTTTCAAATATGTTTTTCGTTTTATATATTTAATATTAATATACTTCATTGTGTCTTTCATGAGTGTCACTCTTTCATAGCAGTCTACATTTTTTTGTATTAATAATTTTTAAATTTTACATTGATGTTGATGATCATGTATCTTTGTTTGACGATTTGTTTATTTTATTTTTGTGGTTGGGTGTCGTTATACATTCATTCATCCATGGGGCGCGATGTAGCCAAGAGGTAAAGCGTTCGGTCTGGGATCGATCCCCGTCGGTGGGCCCATTGGGCTATTTTTCGCTCTAGCCAGTGCACCACGACTGGTATATTAAAGGCCGTGGTATATGTTATGCTTTCTGTGGGATGGTGCATATAAAAGATCCCTTGCTGCTAATCAAAAAGAGTAGCCCATAAAGTGGCGAAAGCGGGTTTCCCCTCTCAATATCTGCGTGGTCTTTAACCATATGTCCGACGCCATATAACCGTAAATAAAATGTGTTGAGTGCGTCGTTAAATAAAACATTTCCTTCCTTCCGGCTTTTGTTTTGTGCTGGGGTGTCGTTAAACATTGATTGATTGATTGATTCATTCATTTGTTATTTATTTAAGTATGTTTGTTCTATTGCAGCGCGTGTTCTGTTCACACTGAGGAACATGCACATCCTGCTGTGTTTCGAGAAGTCGTATCGCTATGACATAATTAAAGGCATACTGTCACGAATTTAAGGACCTTATTTCTCTAAAAATGGATAATAAAAAATAAAATTACATTAATTGTTGGAAACCAAATCTAGTGATCGCATCACCTTAACTGAACCATGATGGAGTGAAATCCATGTCATCCCTCTCGACAATTTTAGGTTTTTAATTATGGACCATTGCCATAATTCAATTATTTTTACAAAATGTCATTAAAAAATGGAGTATGGTGGTTATGAAGATGGTTCAATAAAGTAAATTTAGGAACAAATCAAATTACTTTTTGTCCAGGTAATACTTTGTTAGATCATTAAATAGGTCAGTGGTCTGTGATAATATGTCTTTAAAGTCCACCAGCGTGAATTGATGGAAACAAAGCTAGAGCTCTCCAACAAAGCATGGAAGCAGACTCCAGTCTGAGAAGCAGCATGACGCTCAGTCGTGACGTCCGCCGTGCCACGTGCAATGTGTGCTCGAAATCATTTCTACGCCACTCTCACCTAGAACAACATATGCGCGTCCATACTGGTGAAAAACCTTTCAAATGCGAGGTGTGTGCGAAATCTTTCAAACAGAAAGGTCAGCTGACCGTGCACCTGCACGTGCATAGCAACGAGAGGCCGTTTATATGTGGCATGTGTTCGAAATGTTTCTCCGCTAAATCTCAAATTGAACGTCACGTACAGACCCATTCTGTTGAAAAACGTTTCAAATGTGATATGTGTTCACACAGTTACACATGCCGGTCCAGACTGATGCAGCACGCGTTGGTTCATACGGGAGAAACGCCTTTCACTTGTGAACTGTGCACGAAACGTTTCATGCACAGTTCGAGCTTGAAGCGCCATATGTGTGTACATTCTAACGAGAAGCCCTTCTCGTGCGAAATATGTTTTAAATGTTTTACGCTGAGATCCAGCTTAAAGATGCATTTGTTGATTCATGCTGGAAAAAAGCAATTTAAATGTGAGAAATGCTGGAAAGGCTTTTCACAAAGTTGCAGCTTAAAACAACACATGGTAACTCACACGGGAGAGAAACCATTCAGCTGCGATATTTGCTTCAACACTTTCTCACAAAGGGGCAGCTTGAAGAAACACACGTTAATTCACAACGGGCAGAAACCATTCCAATGCCAGGTGTGTTCGAACCGCTTTACTCAAAGAAATAACTTAAAAGAGCATATGAAGATTCATACGGGAGAGAAACCTTTCAAATGTGACGTGTGCAATACCTGTTTTATAAATAGACTCGGCCTAAGACAGCACACGCAGACCCATACTGGTGACAGGCCATTTAAATGTGAATTGTGCACGAAGTGTTTTACCCGACGCACTCATCTAAATCAGCATATGCTGATTCATACTGGAGAGAAACCCTTTATGTGTGCAGTATGTGCGAGACGTTTTAGACACAGCAACAACTTGAAAATCCATATGTTGCTCCATAAACGTTAGACCTAATTCATATGTATCAAATTCAAAATGTATATGCTGTGCCATAATAGTAACCTTGTTCATATGCATAAAATTTATTGAAAACTATTTGTTTCTCACTTCGAGTTAGACCTAGTTTCTATATGACAATAATTTGAAAATCCATAGGTTTAAAATCAATATGTTGCTTCATACTAGTTAAAACTACTTAGTATGTAAGAATTTTAAAATTCATATGCTGAAAATCCATATGTTCATCCATTCTAGTTAAAGCTAGTTCATATGTAACAATTTCAAAAGCTGTATGTTGCTCCATTCTAGTTAAAGCTAGTTCATATGTAACGATTTGAAAATCTGTATGTTCATCCATTCTAGTTAAAACTAGTTTAAAACTAGTTCATATGTAACGGTTTGAAAATCTGTATGTTCCTCCATTCTAGTTAAAACTAGTTTAAAACTAATTCATATGTAACGGTTTGAAAATCTGTATGTTCCTCCATTCTAGTTAAAGCTAGTTCATATGTAACGATTTGAAAATCTGTATGTTCCTCCATTCTAGTTAAAGCTAGTTCATATGTAACACTTTGAAAATCTGTATGTTGCTCCATTCTAGTTTAAAGCTAGTTCATATGTAACAATTTGAAAATCTGTATGTTGCTCCATTCTAGTTAAAGCTAGTTCATATGTAACGATTTGAAAATCTGTATGTTCATCCATTCTAGTTAAAACTAGTTTAAAACTAGTTCATATGTAACGGTTTGAAAATTTGTATGTTCCTCCATTCTAGTTAAAGCTAGTTCATATGTAACGATTTGAAAATCTGTATGTTCCTCCATTCTAGTTAAAACGAGTCCATATGTAACGATTTGAAATTCTGTATGTTCCTTCATACTAGTTAAAACGAGTCCATATATTACTATCTGAAAATCCATATGTTGCTCTAAAACTAGTTCATATGTAACGATTTGAAAATCTGTATGTTCCTCCATTCTAGTTAAAACGAGTCCATATATTACTCTCTGAAAATCCATATGTTGCTCCATTCTAGTTAAAACGAGTCCATATATTACTATCTGCAAATCCACATGTTGCTTCATACTAGTTAAAACGAGTCCATATATTACTATTTGAAAATCCATATGTTCCTCCATACTAGTTAAAGCTAATTCATATCTAACAATAATTTCAAAATTAACAATTTTGTCCATACTAGTTAAACCTAGTTCATATGTAACAATACTTTGCAAATCCATGTTGCTTAATACGAGTTAAACCAAGTTCTTTTGTAACAATCATTAGAAAATCCATATGTTGCTCCATACTAGTTAAACCTGGTTCATATGTAAAAATAATTAGAAAATCTATATATTGCAACATACTAGTTAAACCTGGTCTATATGTAACAATATTTAGAAAATCTATATTGTTCCATACTAGTTAAACCTGGTTTATATGTAACATTAATTAGAAAATCTATATATTGCTCCATACTAGTTAAACCTGGTTTATATGTAACATTAATTAGAAAATCTATATATTGCTCCATACTAGTTAAACCTGGTTTATATGTAACAATAATTAGAAAATCTATATATTGTTCCATACTAGTTAAACCTGGTTTATATGTAACATTAATTCGAAAATCTATATATTGCTCCATAGTAGTTAAACCTGGTTTATATGTAACAATAATTAGAAAATCTATATATTGTTCCATACTAGTTAAACCTGGTTTATATGTAACATTAATTAGAAAATCTATATATTGCTCCATAAATTTCTCCGCTAAATCTCAAATTGAACGTCACGTACAAACCCATTCTGTTGAAAAACTTTTCAAATGTGATATGTGTTCACACAGTTACACATGCCGGTCCAGACTGATGCAGCACGTGTTGGTTCATACGGGAGAAACGCCTTTCACTTGTGAACTGTGCACGAAACGTTTCATGCACAGTTCGAGCTTGAAACGCCATATGTGTGTACATTCTAACGAGAAGCCCTTCTCGTGCGAAATATGTTTTAAATGTTTTACGCTGAGATCCAGCTTAAAGATGCATTTGTTGATTCATGCTGGAAAAAAGCAATTTAAATGTGAGAAATGCTGGAAAGGCTTTTCACAAAGTTGCAGCTTAAAACAACACATGGTAACTCACACGGGAGAGAAACCATTCAGCTGCGATATTTGCTTCAACACTTTCTCACAAAGGGGCAGCTTGAAGAAACACACGTTAATTCACAACGGGCAGAAACCATTCCAATGCCAGGTGTGTTCGAACCGCTTTACTCAAAGAAATAACTTAAAAGAGCACACGAAGATTCATACGGGAGAGAAACCTTTCAAATGTGACGTGTGCAACACCTGTTTTATAAATAGACTCGGCCTAAGACAGCACACGCAGACCCATACTGGTGGCCGTTGAAATGTGAATTGTGCACGAAGTGTTTTACCCGACGCACTCACCTAAAACAGCATATGTTGATTCATACTGGAGAGAAACCCTTTATGTGTGCAGTATGTGCGAGACGTTTTAGACACAGCAACAACTTGAAAATCCATATGTTGCTCCATAAACGTTAGACCTAATTCATATGTATCAAATTCAAAATTTATATGCTGTGCCATAATAGTAATCTTGTTCATATGCATAAAATTTATTGAAAACTATTTGTTTCTCACTTCGAGTTAGACCTAGTTTCTATATGACAATAATTTGAAAATCCATAGGTTTAAAATCAATATGTTGCTCCATACTAGTTAAAACTACTTAGTATTTAACAATTTTAAAATTCATATGTTGAAAATCCATATGTTCGTCCATTCTAATTAAAACTAGTTCATATGTAACGATTTGAAAATCTGTATGCTCCTCCATTCTAGTTAAAGCTAGTTCATATGTAACGATTTGAAAATCTGTATGTTACTCCATTCTAGTTACAGCTAGTTCATATGTAACGATTTGAAAATCTGTATGTTGCTCCATTCTAGTTGAAACTAGTTCATATGTAACGATTTGGAAATCCATATGTTCCTCCATTCTAGTTAAAACTAATTCATATGTAACGGTTTGAAAATCCATATGTTCTTCCATTCTAGTTAAAGCTAGTTCATATGTAACGATTTGAAAATGTATATGCTCCTCCATTCTAGTTAAAGCTAGTTCATATGTAACGATTTGAAAATCTGTATGTTCCTCCATTCTAGTTAAAACGAGTCAATATGTAACGATTTGAAATTCTGTATGTTCCTTCATACTAGTTAAAACGAGTCCATATATTACTATCTGAAAATCCATATGTTGCTCTAAAACTAGTTCATATGTAACGATTTGAAAATCTGTATGTTCCTCCATTCTAGTTAAAACGAGTCCATATATTACTCTCTGAAAATCCATATGTTGCTCCATTCTAGTTAAAACGAGTCCATATATTACTATCTGCAAATCCACATGTTGCTTCATACTAGTTAAAACGAGTCCATATATTACTATTTGAAAATCCATATGTTCCTCCATACTAGTTAAAGCTAATTCATATCTAACAATAATTTCAAAATTAACAATTTTGTCCATACTAGTTAAACCTAGTTCATATGTAACAATACTTTGCAAATCCATGTTGCTTAATACGAGTTAAACCAAGTTCTTTTGTAACAATCATTAGAAAATCCATATGTTGCTCCATACTAGTTAAACCTGGTTCATATGTAAAAATAATTAGAAAATCTATATATTGCAACATACTAGTTAAACCTGGTCTATATGTAACAATATTTAGAAAATCTATATTGTTCCATACTAGTTAAACCTGGTTTATATGTAACATTAATTAGAAAATCTATATATTGCTCCATACTAGTTAAACCTGGTTTATATGTAACATTAATTAGAAAATCTATATATTGCTCCATACTAGTTAAACCTGGTTTATATGTAACAATAATTAGAAAATCTATATATTGTTCCATACTAGTTAAACCTGGTTTATATGTAACATTAATTCGAAAATCTATATATTGCTCCATAGTAGTTAAACCTGGTTTATATGTAACAATAATTAGAAAATCTATATATTGTTCCATACTAGTTAAACCTGGTTTATATGTAACATTAATTAGAAAATCTATATATTGCTCCATAAATTTCTCCGCTAAATCTCAAATTGAACGTCACGTACAAACCCATTCTGTTGAAAAACTTTTCAAATGTGATATGTGTTCACACAGTTACACATGCCGGTCCAGACTGATGCAGCACGTGTTGGTTCATACGGGAGAAACGCCTTTCACTTGTGAACTGTGCACGAAACGTTTCATGCACAGTTCGAGCTTGAAACGCCATATGTGTGTACATTCTAACGAGAAGCCCTTCTCGTGCGAAATATGTTTTAAATGTTTTACGCTGAGATCCAGCTTAAAGATGCATTTGTTGATTCATGCTGGAAAAAAGCAATTTAAATGTGAGAAATGCTGGAAAGGCTTTTCACAAAGTTGCAGCTTAAAACAACACATGGTAACTCACACGGGAGAGAAACCATTCAGCTGCGATATTTGCTTCAACACTTTCTCACAAAGGGGCAGCTTGAAGAAACACACGTTAATTCACAACGGGCAGAAACCATTCCAATGCCAGGTGTGTTCGAACCGCTTTACTCAAAGAAATAACTTAAAAGAGCACACGAAGATTCATACGGGAGAGAAACCTTTCAAATGTGACGTGTGCAACACCTGTTTTATAAATAGACTCGGCCTAAGACAGCACACGCAGACCCATACTGGTGGCCGTTGAAATGTGAATTGTGCACGAAGTGTTTTACCCGACGCACTCACCTAAAACAGCATATGTTGATTCATACTGGAGAGAAACCCTTTATGTGTGCAGTATGTGCGAGACGTTTTAGACACAGCAACAACTTGAAAATCCATATGTTGCTCCATAAACGTTAGACCTAATTCATATGTATCAAATTCAAAATTTATATGCTGTGCCATAATAGTAATCTTGTTCATATGCATAAAATTTATTGAAAACTATTTGTTTCTCACTTCGAGTTAGACCTAGTTTCTATATGACAATAATTTGAAAATCCATAGGTTTAAAATCAATATGTTGCTCCATACTAGTTAAAACTACTTAGTATTTAACAATTTTAAAATTCATATGTTGAAAATCCATATGTTCGTCCATTCTAATTAAAACTAGTTCATATGTAACGATTTGAAAATCTGTATGTTACTCCATTCTAGTTACAGCTAGTTCATATGTAACGATTTGAAAATCTGTATGTTGCTCCATTCTAGTTGAAACTAGTTCATATGTAACGATTTGGAAATCCATATGTTCCTCCATTCTAGTTAAAACTAATTCATATGTAACGGTTTGAAAATCCATATGTTCTTCCATTCTAGTTAAAGCTAGTTCATATGTAACGATTTGAAAATGTATATGCTCCTCCATTCTAGTTAAAGCTAGTTCATATCTAACGATTTGAAAATTTGTATGCTCCTCCATTCTAGTTAAAGCTAGTTCATATGTAACGATTTGAAAATCTGTATGTTGCTCCATTCTAGTTAAAGCTAGTTCATATGTAACGATTTGAAAATCTGTATGTTCCTCCATTCTAGTTAAAGCTAGTTCATATGTAACGATTTGAAAATCAATATGTTCCTCCATTCTAGTTAAAGCTAGTTCATATGTAACAATTTGAAAATTTGTATGCTCCTCCATTCTAGTTAACGCTAGTTCATATGTAACGATTTGAAAATCTGTATGTTCCTCCATTCTAGTTAAAGCTAGTTCATATGTAATAATTTGAAAATCTGTATGTTGCTCCATTCTAGTTTAAAGCTAGTTCATATGTAATAATTTGAAAATCTGTGTGTTGCTTCATTCTAATTAAAACTAATTCATATGTAACGATTTGAAAATCTGTATTTTGCTCCATTCTAGTTAAAGCTAATTCATATGTAACGATTTGAAAATCTGTATGTTCCTCCATTCTAGTTAAAGCTAATTCATATGTAGCGATTTGAAAATCTGTATGTTCCTCCATTCTAGTTAAAACTAGTTTAAAACTAGTTCATATGTAACGGTTTGAAAATCTGTATGTTCCTCCATTCTAGTTAAAGCTAATTCATATGTAGCGATTTGAAAAGCTGTATGTTCCTCCATTCTAGTTAAAACGAGTCCATATATTACTATCTGAAAATCCATATGTTGCTCCATACTAATTAAAGCTAATTCATATCTAACAATAATTTCAAAATCAACAAATTTCTCCATACTAGTTAAACCTAGTTCATATGTAACAATACTTTGCAAATCCATGTTGCTTCATACGAGTTAAACCAAGTTATTTTGTAATAATCATTAGAAAATCCATATATCGATCCATACTAATTAAACTTAGTTCATATGTAACAATAATTAGAAAATCTATATATTGTTCCATACTAGTTAAACCTGGTTTATATGTAACATTAATTAGAAAATCTATATATTGCTCCATACTAGTTAAACCTGTTTTATATGTAACAATAATTAGAAAATCTATATATTGCTCCATACTAGTTAAACTTGGTTTATATGTAACATTAATTAGAAAATCTATATATTGCTCCATACTAGTTAAACCTGGTTTATAAACAATAATTAGAAAATCTATATATTGTTCCATACTAGTTAAACCTGGTTTATATGTAACATTAATTAGAAAATCTATATATTGCTCCATACTAGTTAAACCTGGTTTATATGTAACAATAATTAGAACATCTATATATTGCTCAATACTAGTTAAACCTGGTTTATATGTAACAGTTTGAAAATCTGTATGTTCCTCTATGCTAGTTAAAACTAATTGATATGTAACGATTTGAAAATGCATATGTTGCTCCATACTGGCTAAACCTGGTTTATAAATATGTAACAATTAGAACATCCATATGTAACAATTAAACAAATTAATTGAACAGATGACTTGTTTTGTTTGTAATTCCCAAATTGTGGAAGATGAAACACATTTTATTTTAGACTGTCATAGTTATTATGTCGAGGCATGGGATTTTTAATCCAGATACCAACTCCAAACCCTGAGTGAGTGCTCCGCAAGGCTGAATGGGTAGGTGTAAACCACTTGCACCGACCAGTGATCCATAACTGGTTCAACAAAGGCCATGGTTTGTGCAATCCTGCCTGTGGGAAGCGCAAATAAAAGATCCCTTGCTGCTAATCGGAAGAGTAGCCCATGTAGTGGCGACAGCGGGTTTCCTCTCAAAATCTGTGTGGTCCTTAACCATATGTCTGACGCCATATAACCGTAAGTAAAATATGTTGAGTGCGTCGTTAAATAAAACATTTCTTTTTTTTCTTTCTTTCTTAACAATGTATTAACATTTATTGACGGCTGTATTTCTAAACGTAAAGTTCTAGTTTTGGCTACCAATGGGAGCAGTAATTTAATTTCATTATTTCCAGGTACTTTGACCTTTTTTAGTTTTATAATATACTTTATTAAAATAATATATGATCATTTTATTCATATCAATATAATATAAATGTCTCCGTCTGCTGCTCCATATTAGTTAGAGGAGTAACAATTCGAAGCATAGTGGACTAATTGACCAATATGAAAACATTTATCTCAGACCGTGGCGTTTAGTACTTACACTTAATATTAAATCGGTTTCAAACTGTATAGCTTTATGTTTTTACATTACATGTTTTGACACTACATTGTGTGTATATATACATATATTTATTACCCATATGGTTAAAAATATATTGGTGCATATCAAAGTGATACGTCCCAGTAGAAAGCCACGTGGGACGTAATACTTCGACGTCACACGATGACGTCATCAGTTGGCTCAATACAACCTTACAGGAACGCCAACTAAACGAGGTGAGTGATGATATAAATTAAGATCGTTTATGGGTAATAAATAAGATATTAAACACGCTACAATTTCGAATCATGTTTATGTTCCTCGTGAAATAATTTTCATGGTCACTTGCTAAAGCTCGTGACAACTGAACATTATTTCACTTGGGACATAAACATGGTACGAAATGGAAGCTAGTTTAATATCCAATCTGATTAAAATTAGCTCTACTGGGACTACAAGTAGATCTAACAGCATTGCGTGAGCTCCCATGTCCAGCTGACATTTCATCTATAAATAACAATTTAAATATTAAAGGGACACACCCTAGTTACAGTTATTTGTTAACCATTACGGCGTTGTTTTTCGCTATTAAACCCCATTTTTCACAAATAAAATTGTACTTTACTTACATTTTATTATTTAGAATACACATTTCCATTCACCTGAAGTGCTTTTTCGTAATCCTGATGTTTGTAAAACCACGAAATGCATTTTTTGCATTTTTTCACAAGACGTGCTGTCGAGAAAAAACCGTTAAGCAAGCGAGGTCCAATCTATTTTTAGAGGGAATCTTCCTGTGTAAACGTCACAGATGTTGGTATACCACGTGACCGTTATCATTTTGGTTCGGTTTGTTTTCTCGTGCACGGTTCGCGCAATCAACATCCGATTTGTTGTTGTTCATTTGTGAGATTTTTCTTCACAGTTCGTGAACAATTTCAGTAACAATAAAGTTCAGACAAGTAAGTGTCTCAATACAAAACGTTACAAACCCTTAAAACCAATAATTTCGCTAAGTCTTACGATATCTGGAGAGGGGATACAACCAGGACAGAACAGTTGGAACATGTCCAGGAGAGGTGAAAAGAACGCACCCCAAGTCTGTGCGCACTCTGTGAAATTTGTCTTGACGTAGGCATTGTTGTGCTTCGAGCGACATCTACCGGTGACATCAGAATACTAACTTTCAAAATTATTTCAAGCAATTGGGACATGGGGATTCCCATGGTATTTATCGATATAAAACCTGCTTTTTCACTCAATTTGATAAAAACGTGATCTAAGTGTGTTACAGGTTTGTAGATTAACCAAATTATAATTTATTTTCGCTAGATGGAACAAGGGTGTGTGGCTTTAACCAAATTCAGATGCGTACAAATTCTAAAAATATCAGGCGAGACTATTTATGCAATTGGCGAACTTGTTGGTCTATTTCGGCATTGAAAAAACAGGGGGGGGGGGGGGGGGGGGGGTGAGGAAATGCAGTAATAAACTCCGGATTGTATACTAGTATAAACAGATTTTATGGCTATACTATCACGGTTTGGGGTTTTTTGTCTTGAAACAAATTTTATATAAAGTTTTATATTGAAATTAGTTTCCGGATAATTATTAATTCACCCGAATCATTTCGTATACTCTCGGCATAATCCCGAATGTTTTCAAATTCTTTTCAAATCACTGGCATGTAATTTGCAAGTAAGGTTGTGATTGGTGGAATGAAAGGTCAACTGGACATGAGCTGCAACGGGCTGCTGTTAGATCCACAGGTAATAGTGGAGCTAATTTTAATTAAATTCTTTAATATGCTATAAATATATACACCGTTTACACATTACAGTTTTGATCTTCATGGGTTAATTATGCAAAGGTTATTTGCTGGATCGATCACCTTATGGTTATTGGAATATTGTGTATAAGCAGAAATAACCCCTGTGTGCACTCAATTTAGTACATGGCATTCATGTGGTTACGCCCATGAACGCCAACAGATGTTTTAGGTATTGCGTTCTATGAATTAACTCAGAGACGTCACAATGATGGGGAAACAATATTCAAACGTCATCATGTGAAAGGGAAAGATATGTGTGTGGATCGTTATCGTATGAAACGAGATTCTCTCGCGATGGATGCTCGTAAACCGGTCAGTGCAAACTTGAAAACTGTTCTTTGCTTGATTAGCTTTTATATCGAAACAGTTTAAAGAGACAGACCCTAGTTTTAAGAGACTAAGGCGTATTGTTTCACTATTAGAGCCGTTTATGATATTTGAAATCAAACATTACTTAGATTTTAGTCGTCACCTACCGTTCCAACTATATGTTTCATCCCCGTCCTTCTGTCTGTCTGTCTGTCTGTCTGTCTATCCGTTCGTGTGTCCCACATATAGTTTTCTGGATGATTTATTTTTAGAATGCCTTGATATATTAAGCTGACATTTTGCGTATAGCTTTATCATGTACTGTTACAGATCAAGTTTGACTTTCATGGCGATTTACCAATTGTTCACGGAAGTATGGCCTTTAGATTTAGGAGATACGAAACATTGTTGGGTTCGGTAGGGGACATGTATTGCTTTAGCACTACTATTAGAATGCTTTTTCTTTAGATTATCTATTTTCGTACATCCGAAGTGTTTCTGGTCGTCCTAGTGTTTTTAACTAATAGAACTATTAAGTATTGGTGTTGGCTATTATAACTGAATGTAAACAGGCTTCCCCGTCAATGCTATACAATGCTACAGACACCGGATGAAGCAGGACGCACCACATGGGTGACTTATATTAAACATTCTTTTAAGATCATGATTTGGCTATGTTAGCTCAGGATGTTGGAGATGTAAAATTGTTTATAGTTAAATTTAGACAACGATTGTTTGATAATCTTCAGCAAAACTGGTGTAGTTATGTTACTAATTTATCTGATACTTTTTATTATAAGCATTGTAAGTCATTGTTAAATGTAGAATGTTATCTCACTTATCAAATCCCTGTTTATCTTAAAGTAATATATACAAGATTTAAAAATAGTAACTTTAAACTTGCTGTTGACCTAGGAAGATATAACAACATAACCTACATTGAAAGACTCTGTCCATATTATCTGGATCATGGATTAAGATATATTGAGAATGAACTCTATATTGTGCTTGTATGTAAGCATTATAATGTACTAATAGATCAACATATTTCAAAATGTATAAAAGAAAAGCATTCGTTGCAAACCTTTATAGATATTATGACATCAACGTTAGTGCCAAAAAATCAAAAATTTGGATGTATTATTCAGTAAAGATGTATTGCCAACGTTACTCGATTACAAAATAAACAACTTCCCATTTCAAATGCTGTCAATATAAAACAATAACGTTCGGGTTTGTATGACAAACATTAAATAAAGACCATTACAGAATACAAACTGGAACAATCGATTTTAAAAAACAATAATATATATACACATAAAATACTCGGTTACAGCACAGGTGAAACAGTCACGTGCGTTGGTCAAGACGCACGTGAAAACACCTTCGCTGCAAGAATTGCATGTAATAAAGAAATAGACAATACTACTACTACTACACACCTTCGCTGTGGGCGATGAACCGTATAGGATGATAACACTATTACATGTACGTGGGCTTCATCCTGTGAATAAATGGGTAAAATATAAGCTACCACTCAAATGGATAATAAAACTACAGCAATTAGACATCTCATCCAACACTAATCACTAATTCTGTTTATACAATTAACTTGCGCCTCTATGTATATTTATATGTTTAATAGTATATATCCAACACCTTTACTTTATTACTGTTTATAAAAGTTAACTCGTCCATATATATATTTATTCGTTTATTGTGTTTTAGTGAATTCAATATTTAAAACGTATTTACCTAGCATTAATTATGGACGTTTAAACACTTTTCCACATTATGTATTACATTTACATATATCTAAAATAATGAGATAAACATAACATTAATACATGCATATTAGTCAAACCTGTAAGTGCCAAAGGAAGTCTGAAGATAACGAAAGGCTCAGGAAAAGGAAAAGGCAACTGCAAGTCGTAAGTATGTAACGTGTTGTGTCCCTGTCCACACTCAGCGCTGCACGGACCTGACTCACGACCACGTGACACCAAATACACATAACCATTGGATAGAATCAACCAATGGCTCGTCCCTAGCCAGTATGGCGAGAAACAACCATAAAAGGCTTTGTCTAATGCACCAATACGATATTCTCAATGCAGATTGAGAATATCCTATAATAAAATAAATTGAATCCTAAAATAAATATTAATAGTAATAGATCAAATATGTTATTTATATACAAACGGCCAAATATTTAGTCCCCGTTACACTAATAGATCAACATATTTCAAAATGTATAAAAGAAAAGCATTCGTTGCAAACCTTTATAGATATTATGACATCAACAAATTTGGATGTATTATTCAATGTATAACTTTATCTTTATAATGTGCAAAAACCTTACAAATATTTAAATACATACTTATAGTATACTTTCGAAACACTACAATGCGCAAATATGTATACCAATTTCTGATTGGAGTATGGGCTCATGGCCTTTATACTGAATAAACATTGTCTTGTCTTGTCTAGTGTTTTTAATATCACAAAATGCATTTTTCATAGTTTTAAAAACGCACGTGCGTCTAGGAAGTAACAATTGTGGATTAACCACACTCAGTGTTAATTTTACTGGTTGAAACTAGGGTCTGCGGCGTTAAGGCTAGTCTCTCGTACATGTATATAATTTGGTAAGATCTCTATGAAATCAACATTAAACATAAGCAAATTATCCCACTAGGCATTACTGAACTAATCTCAATAGCTAAAAAACATTGCATTAATCTATGGCAGGAAAACTGGGACCAAACAAAAAACTCCTGGCATTATAACATCAAACCCATTGTTAACTCTGTTAGACCTAAACATAAAAACTCTCAAATCGATAAAACAATAATTAAACTAAGGATAGGAAACTCAATGACACTTAACAACTGTCTGTCTATTGTAAATAAAAGCTCACCTAACTGTCAATGCGGCACGCCAGAATATATGAAACACTATCTCCTGGACTGCCCACTGCAGAATAATCATAGAATACAACTACTTAAAAAACTTAATATTAGCAACCCTGCCACCATAATACCTAATATCCTATTACAACCAGATAAAAAAACTAAAAACTAAACCTTTCACGCGCTCTACCAGTTCGTACAGTCTATCAAACCTAAGTTATAAACTACTGTCACCCCGTCAGCCACTGGGAACGGAATTACCACCATGCTGCACTCGACCACGATTAGCATTCCAAACCAGTGGGTGAACACAACGGACAACGAGATATATATATAAAAAAAGGAAAGAAGAGAAGTTGCCACCCTGTTGCACTCGACCTGATTAGCACCCCAAATCGGAGGGTGGTTCTTGTGGCAGGATAGCTAACTAATAATACTAAAACTATAATATGTTAATCTAGGCTCCCACATGCTCAACCAATGGGAGATCGTTATGTTATATAATTTATTAAATGTGCATGCTGTATATACGTTCTAATTAGCAATTGGTATCCTCACTTTCGTAAGAATTAGGGGGCCTTAAAAGGGACAGTATTATAATACTATCGTGGTCTGATAGTATTACGAATGCCAAAGAAGTACTTTCGCATTCCCCGGGGGTTAAAATTAACCCCATCATCCAGAAAATCTTCGGGATAATTTGTAGTCAACGGCACCGAGTCCCGCCGAATCAGTTTCTTCAGCCCACGGTTGACTGCATTCTGGAGGATATTAAACCGGGCTATAGTCATTTCAGGGGACTTTATAAACACCCCACGGCGGCAGATCTCCAGGATACATACTCGAGCCACCCCTTCAGTCAAAAAACGTTGACGCAACCTTAAAAGGCGGTCAACTATATCCTTCGGGACTGTCTCAGGGGCAATGTCGTTGCCGCCCAGGTGTATTATCACCAGCGACGGCTGGTACTCCACCACAGCCTTATACAACTCCTCCGATATGCGGTTTGACCGCATACCACCTTGACCAAAAAAGCGGCATTCAGCTGACACACACGTCACCACGTGTGCACTAGCCTAACCGCCTGACGTAACTGCTCCCAAATATAGCCACCTTCTCCATGCTAAAAACAAGCAATGGAGTATTATGTATCTATGTATGTATGTATGCCCACAAATGACTGTCAGGTCAGATGTCGGGAATTAACGTGCTTATATCAATTTAATGTTCAAGCACGCTCGTTGCGAGCACGATTTCTGTATACTGAGGATTGCTCAATAAAATATATTTAAATGTTATTATGCACTTTATGTATGTATGTAGGGTAGTAGATACAATTCCTTCCACAGCAGACTAAGGTGAGTAATAGTCACTACAACAGACCAGACGATTGCCGTCAAGAAAACAAAATACAAATAAGATAGCTAACCAATTATCTAAGTATCTAGATACTCATAATCTCCTAGGGGGGCCTGGGTGGGATCGGGAGGCATACCTATCGATACTCGTGTGACTGTTGTGAATGAATCGTACCTACTACCTAAAAACTATTATATGCATAGCACTAGGCTTTTTTAAAAACTACACTCATACTATAAGGGAAACCCCCTTCAAATTAGCTAGCTAGAGTAACTAATACCCCCCCCCCCCCCCTCCTTGCATTCACTACGCAATTCAAGGAGAGGGGTGGGCGATGGGTGGCTTTTGATCAGCCGTTGGAAACATAGAATAAGAACTCAATACAGTAAGAACAACCATAACACAAAATATAGGTAAACACGAACACGGCATGCATTCTGAACACACCATAGGGTGCATTGACTAATGATAACAATGCACCCGTCCTTACATAAAAACCAAAATAATGGCCCAGCACGTACTCCAATAAGGAGTCGGACAAAAGAAACCGGCTCCGAGTACACCATTGCACTGCACCCAGAAGGGACTGGACAAAAGCATACCAGCCCCTTCACCCAAACCCAAAATAAAACTTTCCTTGGCGCTGGCAGGACCTTGGGCAAAACGGACGAACTTACTACACCTCCACGGCAACAGCATCCAACATCAAGCTCTCTACCTCGTCCGACCTACACAATTGCTCGAGTCTCCCCTGGGTTGTCATGCCACGATCAGAAGAGATCAGGCCCTTTCTAAGGGCCCTACGGGCAACCTAGGGAGACACCCTACAGCACCAAACGGTCATAAAATAGAGCCACATTCGGAATACTAAAAGCAAAACCTATTGGCTCTCCTCACTATTTCAATTAGAACGACCATCAAAATTGCGCCAAATTTCCTTCATGTAAACGCGCGCCTCTTTCTCTTTGACATAATCCTACGGGACTTTCAAAATTCCATAGCACCAATTACACCCCGCCTGTCACCAACATTGGACTGCAGGTGCTCCCTTGCACTTGCCAGTGCATGCGTCCCTTCTCTATACCCCCCCCCCCCCCAACTCTTTCCTGTCCTGGACAGAGGGAACCGGCCAAGGCCGGTCCCTGTGACCAGGATAGGCGTGTGCTACAACAGCTTGCTCTGAATGTGCACGTAAATCCCTTTCACGTTCACGTTCACGTATGAAAGTAGACGAGCAGATATGTATGTGTGTGTGTGTGTGTGTGTGTGTTTGTGTATATGTGTATGTGTGTATGTATGTGTATGTATGTGTATGTATGTATGTGTGTGTGTATGCATGTGTGTGTAGGTACGTAGATTAATCCACCTAGTTTACTTGTACGGGTTGAAATAAACACACACACAGACACACACACACACACACACACACACACACACACACACACACACACACACACACAGGTAGGTCGATGGATAAAACGGTAGAGAGAAAGAGATACGTAGATGGGTAGATACAGGAAGGTAGATACATAAATAGCAAACAAACACTGGCATGTACATATACATGTGTCTGTACACACACACACACACACACACACACACACAGAGAGAGAGAGAGAGAGAGAGAGAGAGAGAGAGAGAGAGAGAGAGAGAGAGAGAGAGAGAGAGAGAGAGAGAGAGAGAGAGAGAGAGAGAGAGAGAGAGAGAGAGAGAGAGAGAGAGAGTAGACATAGTGATAAATAGGCAGACATACCAATTAAAGACAGAGACAAAGAGACATAGAGAGAGACAGAGACGGGGAGAGAGACAGAAAGAAATATAGACACACACACAGAGAGAGAGAGAGAGAGAGAGAGAGAGAGAGAGAGAGAGAGAGAGAGAGAGAGAGAGAGAGAGAGAGAGAGAGAGAGGCTTACAAAGTGAGAAATATGTAGAGAGCATGTCAGTTTACAATTGGATTATTGTATATTTTAGTTCGATTATTGTATGTTTTAGTTCGATCATTGTATGTTTTAGGACAGCTGTGTCATCGTGATCAAGATTATGACTCTCTTTGTGGCAGCTATGTTGGTTCTCTGTCTTGGACAAGGAACATTTGGTAGGTTCACCTATTACTTGGATTTCGTTCATTGCTTATATCCAAGTAAGGATCAAGCACACCGTCGTGTAATTTGATTTATCATCCATTAAAGGCTTTTGTAGAAGATATCGCTGACACTATAATTTGCGATATGTCCTGCGATATCTCGGCAGGATAAAAAGTATACAATCCTCTGCAAGCGTCGGGTTTCATGCTTTTATCAACTCGTGCTGATAAATTATATCACAAGACACTCGGGGAGTATCCTCTATTTCTTGCTTATATTGAATTAAGGTTTAGCAAGCTGTAATGTCATTACTCATGTTAAATGGTTAAAGTTTGTTTTGACACCACTAGACCACATTGATTACTAATAATCGGAGATTGGATGTCAAACACTTGGCAAGCATCACATATAGCCTTAGAGAGAAAACCCGCCATATTTTCCATTAGTAGCAAAGAATATTTTATATGCATCATCCCACAGACAGGATAGCACATGCCACGGCCTTTGATATACCAGTCGTGAAGCACTGGCTGGAACGGGAAATAACATTGAATGGATACGGTCAACTGGTAAGTATCTAGAAATATGTTTAACCTTTAAAAATAATACCTTAAGTGTGACATAGACAAGAACGTATTTATAGAATATTAAACGAGCTTCCATTTCGTATCGAGTTTATGTACCGAGTGAATTTTTTTTTTCAATTTTGACGAGCTTTAGCGAGTGACAATGAGAATTATTTCACGAGGGACATAAACATCATACGAAATGGTAGTGAGTTTAATTACCCTCTATTTATCTATCTATTTACTCTATTTATTACCCATAATCGATCTTAATTTATATCACTCAAATCGTTTGGTTGACGTAGTAACTTTGTAGTGCACCAATCGATGACGTCGACGATATACGTATCACTTTGATATGTAGCAAGATATGTTTAACCATATGGGTAATACATATTAATATGCATATCATTGGGCTTCAACGAACTGAAACATGTAGGACAATGGATTCCTACTTGCAAACTGTCTGGTTCCTTAAATAACCTGAGTGGACATAACTGGTTACATACTCAACCCTGACTTGGTCTTAAGATTCAGTCAAAACCCGGCCAAATTTATAAAAAAATAACATAAAAATCAATTTTAAAATCCATTCTTTATTTGCATAAGGTTTTGTTTTTTTAAATTTGCTTCTTATATTTAATGGTAAATAACAAAACAATGGTCATTTCTGATGTCCAAAGTTTGTCTTAGAGTATATATATATATATATATATATATATATATATATATATATATATATATATATATATATACTGAACAAAATAAGAAACTTCCGCTAACTTTGCTTGAACATAACTTGATGAAACCAAACCGGGGGAATAATGGTTATATATGCGTTTAAAGAGTGTTCCATGATGCATCGTTTGGTGCAAAAATCATGGCCATAGGTTAACAGAAACTGGGAGAAATTTTGACCAAGTGTGGTAGGGGTTAAAAAAAAAACACCCACTTAATAACGGGTATGACCACCTCTTGAATTGACCACTGCAGTGCATCGCAGGCGCATAGAATTGACTAAAGTGTTGATTTCTGCCTGTGGACTTGCTCCATTCCTGAATGAGTGCTTGACGAAGTTCGTTGACGTTAGCGGGTGGGTTGGGACGACGCCTCAATCGTCTGTCCAGACTATCCCAGACATGCTCGATGGGGTTGAGATCAGGACTTTTAGCGGGCCAGTCATCAATGAAATCAATGTTATTTGTCCTAAGAAAATTTACAGTGTCTCCAGCTGTATGAGAGGTGGCATTATCATGCTGAAAAATCGAGATGTTGGCGTTGTTATTGAACAGAGGAATGGCGTGATGAGCGAGAATGTCATCGCGGTAACGTTGAGCATTTAAATTGCCATCAATGACGACTAGTGGTGAACGATAACCATGGGCAATGGCTGCCCAGACCATGACAGAACCCCCACCCCCGAAACGATCTCGTTCAAGAACACAACAGTCAGCACAGCGTTCATTTCTCCTACGATAGACGCGCACCCTGCCATCACCACGTTGTAAAGAAAATCTGGATTCACCCGAAAAAAGAACGGTATTCCAGCGTCGCCGTATCCATCGAGTGTGTACATGTGCCCAATTAAGACGATTTAGACGATGACGTTGCGTTAAAACGCTTCCGACGTAAGGACGTCGTGCATGTAAACCATTCTCCCGCAGACGATTACGAACAGTTTGCCCACTGATTCGGTTATTATGAAACCCAGGTGTGTTAGCAGCAGTAGCAGTGGCAGTTTGGAATCGATTGCGCAAATGCGTGTTCATGATATAGCGGTCTTGACCACGCGTTGTAACACGCGGACGTCCACGACGTGGCAAGTCGTTGGTGCTTCCTGTCGTTCGAAATCTTACCCTAAGATTTCGTATCGCTCGACTAGAACTCCCAACATGCCTTGCAACGTCTTCTGTCGACATGCCAGCATCAAGCATGCCAATCGCCCGTTCGCGTAAATTATTGGGTATTCTTGGCATACTAAAAATGCTAGAATGTAAAAAACGTTAATTTGTTTACAAATTTTGAAGCGTTTTCGTTCACTTGACAACAATGTCAGTAAGACAAGTAAAACAAATTGACCGAATACTACACGGGACATGTCGAACCATGCATGCACGTGCAAATTGAATTTCACGTTGTCGACGATTAACAGTGCAAAAATAATCGATAAAATTCATGAATCCTGATAATACAGCTGAAGGCTAATACTACCTATATAATTTCATTACACAATGAATTCTTTAACACAACAAATACTATATGTACAAATAGGAAGTTTCTTTTTTTGTTCAGTATATATAAATATCAGAGATGGGGAGATTACTTGACAACAGTAATCGATTACGATTACTTTAGAATGTCACGATTACGATTACGATTACAAGATAACTGAAAGTAATCGATTACGATTGCGAATACATTGTCTAGCAATCATGATTACAATCATGATTACATTTCCACAAATCTACACAAATAATGAAATGATGTTACCACCATGGAGTTATGCACTTTATTTTACAACCATACCGATTTTATTCATTGAAAGACATAATGGATAATTTTGGATTATTTATTAAAATATTTCAAACATTTATAAACGTATGTATACTGCAGGAAGGGAATCAGTTTCCAAAACCAGATTTATTATTCTTAAATTTGGATTATTGACGAAAACGATAGGTATAATTATTGTATCAATGCATAACATATATATTTTGTTATGTTATTGAAATAAGCCATAATTAGTAATTGCAAACTGTCTGATCACTATTACTTGTTGTTTTTCTTGTTTGTAGAACGTATACCATTTAATACCATCCACAAATTATTATTATTATTTTTTTTTTTAAATCTATAAATGAAGAAATAAAAAACGAAAGAAAAGAACAAACAAGTAAATAAATAATTAAATTGATATCTGCATACATATACATGTGCACAAGTTGCTCATTGCATTTAATTGTTGACGTTCTAAAAATGACTATTATTAATGAATCGATGTGCAGTTATGCTTGCTTTGTGCCATATTATAAGGATCCAATTATATATAATTATATATACTTTTTTGTATTGTTTGGTTGTTGTTTTTTGTTGTTGTTTTTTTGAGAAGGCGGGGGCTGGGCGCTAATTATTTTGAAAAAATTGAAATATGTTTTTTGGTCTGTCCAAGATTTGTTTTCTTTCTGTATAACACGTATCCAAGGAATTTTATAATGGAAAATCGAGACAAAATTACTCTTTACATGCAGACAGTTCTTTAAATTTGTCGTTCCAGCCAGTGCACCACGACTGGTACATCAAAGGCCGTGGTATGTATTGTCCTGTCTGTGGGATGGTGCATATAAAAGATCCCTTGCTGCTAATCGAAAAGAGTAGCCCATGAAGTGACGACAGTGGGTTGAGTGCGCCATTAAATAAAACATTTCCTTCTTATTGTTAGTATATGGGGCGGGACCCAGTAAAGCGTTTGCTTGATGTGTGGTTGGTCTGGGATCGATCCCCGTCGGTGGGTTCATTGGGCTATTTCTCACTCCAGCCAGTGCACCATCGAAAAGAGTAGCCAATGAAGTGTCGACAGCGGGTTTCCTCTCTCAATATCTGAGTGGTCCTTAACCATATGTCTGACGCCATATAACCGTAAATAAAATGTGTTGAGTGTGTCACTAAATAAAACATTTCTTTCTTTCTTTCATTAGCTTTCGCGTCTATTAAAATGATCCCTTGCTGCTAATTGAAAAGAGTAGCCCATGAAGTGGTGACAGCGGGTTTCCTCCCTCAATATCTGTGTGGTCCTTAACCATATGTCTGACGCCATATAACCGTAAATAAAATGTGTTGAGTGCGTCATTAAATAAACCATTTTCTTCCTTCCTTATTACTATATCTACAAACTTTGCTTTAATCATAATATTTTGCAGGGGTCCATGCCGAGATAGGGTCTTGATTGTGGATAACGGTTTTGTCCAGTGATTCTAACGATCGATTATAGTCGAAAAGTGATCAACCGATGTGATGATCGATTATAAAAACCGATTATAAAAATAGATTATATAATTATTTTTTTTTTATAAAAATTGATTGTGTGGGAACTGTAATTGATCCTCCAGTTTAGTGGCAGAATATGATGTAAATATGCTTTGGTTTGAGTTTGGGTTCTTGAGTACATAAAGGAAAATGATTTATGGTTTAAATTATCTTGGTACGCCAAGTGTGACGTATCACGTCGATGTCATTGACTGGCGCACTACAGCATTACCGGAATGTCATCCAAACGAATTGAGTGATATCAATTAAGATCGATTATGGGTAATAAATATGATATCAAATAGGATATTAAATAGGATATTAAACTCGCTTTTTGTCCCTCGTGAAATGATTTTCATTGTCACTCGCTAAAGCTCGTGAAAAGTGAACATTATTTCACTCGGGACATAAACATGATACGAAATGGAAGCTCGTTTAATATCCCATGAATATTAAATAATCATTAAGTGTAAAATTAGCTATTTGTAGAGTCAACACGTCAATAGAGGCGTGGTCCTTATAATTCAAATCCTTCTGATGTTCATATAATTCTAACCTATTCTGTAATCCAAAGTTAATCGGTTTGTGTACAGACCGATTATAACCGATGATCGTTGACGATTCTCAACATTATGTTTCTCCTTCAGAATTACTGTAGAGTGTTCTTATAACGAATTGGAAGGGATCGTTGGTTCGCTATAGCAGTAGTTCGTTGTACACATTACAAGTTGGTTATCAATACCGGCCTCGGTGGTGTCGTTGTTAAGCCATCGGATAGAAGGCTGGTAGGTACAGGGTTCGCAACTCGGTACTGGCTCCCACCCAGAGAAAGTTTTAACGACTCAATGGGTAGGTGTAAGACCACTACGCACTCTTTTCTCTCACTAACAACTAACAACTAACCCACTGTTCTGGACAGACAACCCAGATAGCTGCGGTGTGTGCCCAGGACAGCGTGCTTGAACCTTAATTGGATATAAGCACGAAACTAATTTAACGGAAAGGAAGGTTATTAATGTATATGGAGATACAACAGGACTTTACGATCAGTTCGTTCTATGCAGTTGTTCGTTCTAAGTATCTTCGTTGTAAAGTGTACTTTAGTGTATATACGACCAGTTCGTTCTATGTAGTAGTTCGTTCTAAACATGTTCGTTATAAAGTGTACTTTAGTGTATATACAGCCAGTTCGTTCTATGCAGTTGTTCGTTCTAAGCATGTTCGTTATAAAGTGTACTTTAGTGTATATACGACCAGTTCGTTCTTTGTAGTAGTTCGTTCTAAACATGTTCGTTGTAAAGTGTACTTTAGTGTATATACGACCAGTTCGTTCTATGCAGTTGTTCGTTCTAAGCATATTCGTTGTTATATACGGAGTCAAATTAAAAACTTCACAACCGTTTCATCTTGGCTAATTAGCAAATATGACAGAAGAACGTGTTAAATAAGGTATTTTTTATTGTATGACGTCCAAAGAAAGAATAGGAATAAATGTTGAGTCAAAGCCACAAACAAGTCAAAATGGTAATTCACAAACAAGGTCATCTGATGAAATCACAGATTCAGTAGCGCGTATGCCCTCCATGTGTACCAACAATTGCAATGCAAAGCCTCCTTGTTGACTGCCTGATGCGTGTAAAGACTACATTAGGGATACGGCGCCGTTGTTCCATTAATGAGGCACCAAGTTCCTGCAAAGTCTTTGGGGGGTCCCTGAGGGTGTGCAGTGGTCTTCCCAGCACATCGCAGACGTGCTCGATGGGATTCAGGTATTGAGACCTTGAAGGCCAATCAATTACATTGATGTCCGCGTTCCTCAGGTAATCCCTTGTCAAGATGGCCGTGTGGGGTCTGGCGTTGTCATGCCCAAAGATCAGGCCTGGACCATGAGCTGCCATGAAGGGCACAAGTTCCTGGACCAGCACCTGGTCGCGGTATGCAACAGCGTTGAGATTGCCACGGATGACAAGAAGTCGAGAACGTCCATTTCCACAGAAAGCACCCCAAACCATTACACTTCCGCCTCAGAATCTGTCAACTTCACTGACACAAAATTGAGCATGACGTTCACCACATCGTCTCAAACCCTCTGCCTGCCACCGGCAAATCGCAGTGTGAATCTTGATTCATCGCTAAACACGACTCTATTCCATTCCATCTGAGTCCATCGCAAGTGGCGTTGTGCCCACAGTTGACGCTGACGTCGATGAAATTGGGTCAAAATGGGTCCAATATATGGGCGCCGTGCGTGGAGGTGAGCGGTTCGCAGCATTGAAATAGGTCGTAACAAATATCGTTTTAATGTGTTTGTTCGTTGTGTCAGACTGTGAGCAAGTAACGATGAATACACGTGTGCTATTGTAGTCACGTGGCCATGGCAGGTGCAAAAACACTTTTGCCTCAATGGTGCTGTGCACCAGTCTGATAAAATTAGCTCTACTGGTCTACCAGTAGATCTAACAGCATTACGTGGACTCCCAGGTCCAGGTGACATTTCATCTATAAATAACAATTTAAATATCGACCAATTACACTTCGCCTTTTATAGCGTTATTCGGGAGCATACAAATTCTAAAAATATCGGGCGAGACTATTTATGCAATAGGCGAACTTGTTGGTCTATTTCAACATTAAAAAAAACAGTGGAGAAAGTGCAGTAATAAACTTTGGATTGTATACTAGTATACACAGATGTTATGGCTATGCCATCACGGGTTGTTTTTTTGTTTTTGTTTTTTTCGTCTTGAAACGAATTTTATATAAAATTTTATATTGTAATTAGTGTCCGGCATACTTCGTAATCATTGACTTATTTCAAATTTTAAATTGTGAAGTTTTTAATTTGAGTATATTTATAAATGTTTTATATTTAGTTGTGTTTTATCAGCACGTCTCGACTGTCAAGGCATGCGTTGTCATGGTAGAGGTTTCGTGGGTACAGACTGTCGGTGCTGGTGTTCTGCTAACCCCGTGGTGTACTGTGACAGCGGTGACGTTGCACCAGTAAGTCAGCATTAAATAATCTTACTGCAAAACCATTTAAAGGGACAGACCCTACTTTTTAAACACTAGCATATTTTCACCGTTAGAGCCGTTTATGATCACTGAAATCAAACCTTACTTATATTTTATTGTAGATTATCCATTTCCGTAGAACCGAAGTGTTTCCGGTTATCCTGGTGTTTGAAAGAAAGAAAGAAAGAAATAAATGTTTTATTTAACGACGCACTCAACACATTTTATTTACGGTTATATGGCGTCAGACATATGGTTAAGGACCACACAAAATTTGAGAGGAAACCCGCTGTCGCCACTACATGGGCTACTCTTTCCGATTAGCAGCAAGGGATCTTTTATTTGCGCTTCCCACAGGCAGGATAGCACAAACCATGGCCTTTGTTGAACCAGTTATGGATCACTGGTCGGTGCAAGTGGTTTACACCTATCCATTGAGCCTTGCGGAGCACTCACTCAGGGTTTGGAGTCGGTATCTCGATTAAAAATCCCATGCCTCGACTGGGATCCGAACCCAGTACCTACCAGCCTGTTGACCGATGGCTTAACCACGACGCTACCGAGGCCGGTCCCTGGTGTTTGAATTACCCAAAATAGCATTTTTCATATTTTTAAAAACGCACGTGCGTCTGAGAAGTAGCGGTTAACTGATTCGAGTTATAGTCTACTTTTAAAGGCGTTTCCCATTTTAACGTCACAGACTCTTCTTTCACTCTATTGTAACTTTATCTAAATGAGTAAAAAAAAGGGACACACCCTAGTTACGGCTATTTGTTAACCATTACGGCGTTGTTTTTCGCTATTAAACCCCATTTTTCACAAATAAAATTGCACTTTACTTACATTTTATTATTTACAATACACATTTCCATTCACCTGAAGTGCTTTTTGGTAATCCTGATATTTGTAAAACCACGAAATGCATTTTTAGCATTTTTTCACAAGACGTGCTGTCGAGAAAAAACCGTTAAGCAAGTGAGGTCCAATCTATTTTTAGAGGGAATCTTCCTGTGTAAACGTCACATATGTTGGTATACCACGTGACCGTTATCATTTGGGTTCGGTTTGTTTTCTCGTGCACGGTTCGCGCAATCAACATCCGATTTGTTGTTGTTCATTTGTGAGATTTTTCTTCACAGTTCGTGAACATTTTCAGTAACAATAAAGTTTAGACAAGTAAGTGTCTCAATACAAAACGTTACAAACCCTTAAAACCAATAATTTTGCTAAGTCTTACGATATCTGGAGAGGGGATACAACCAGGACAGAACAGTTGGAACATGTCCAGGAGAGGTGAAAAGAACGCACCCCAAGTCTGTGCGCACTCTGTGAAATAGGCATTGTTGTGCTTCGAGCGACATCTACCGGTGACATCAGAATACTAACTTTCAAAATTATTTCAAGCAATTGGGACATGGGGATTCCCATGGTATTTATCGATATAAAACCTGCTTTTTCACTCCATTTGATAAAAACGTGATTTAAGTGTGTTACAGGTTTGTAGATTAACCAAATTATAATTTATTTTCGCTGGATGGAACTAGGGTGTGCGGCTTTAACTAAACTTAGTGTCTATTATTGTTTACTGGTTAAAACTAGGGTCTGCGTCTTTAAGTCAAAAATTGGGGAAAACGGTCACTTTTGAAATAATGAATGGTGAGTTGAAACCTTCATGCTCCTAGACCGACCGCGCATCAAGCTTACCACTGCCAGGCTACACCCCGCCCCTTTTTTCAACGTATTTTCCGGGTGAGCAAGACCCGAGCCCTCTAAAACACACACACACACACACACACAGAGAGAGAGAGAGAGAGAGAGAGAGAGAGAGAGAGAGAGAGAGAGAGAGAGAGAGAGAGAGAGAGAGAGAGAGAGAGAGAGAGAGAGAGAGAGAGACACACATACACACACAGAAACACACACACAACACACACATACAACACACACACAACACACATAGACAGACAACACACACACACACACACACCCGGAATCCTTGTTAACACTCTTAATACCCAAATATCTTGCTGTTTCTCGCTCCAGCCAGTGCACCACGACTGGTACATCAAAGGCCGTGGTATGTGCTATCCTGTCTGGAATGGTGCATATAAAAGATCCCAAGCTGCTAATCGAAAAGAGTAGCCCAAGAAGTGGCGACAGCGGATTTCCTCCCTCAATATCTGTGTGGTCCTTTACCATAAAACCGTAAATAAAATGTGTTGAGTTCGTCGTTAAATAAATAATTTCGTTCCTTTCTTCCTTCTTTCCTTCCTTCCTCCATCCCCTTCTCCCTCTCTCTCTCTCTCTCTCTCTCTCTCTCTCTCTCTCTCTCTCTCTCTCTCTCTCTCTCTCTCTCTCTCTCTCTCTCTCTCTCTCTCTCTCTCTCTCTCTGTGTGTCTGAATGACTCTCTATCTCTCTTTCCCTCTCTCTCTCACACTCTGTCTCTGAACGACTCGATTTCTCTGTTAACTGGATACTAGATACCGATAATTTTAAAACGTGCCGAGGAGTCGTTAAGCACATACACCTTCCTCCCTCTTACACGTTTCTGTTCCAGGATGAAAGGAAACGAAACCTGTTGACACTACCGAAACCACGAGAAATTCTTTTGCCACACCGCCCTCTAAAAGTAAAAGTCCAGAAGGCAACAGAAGAAGAAGAAGAAGCAGCGTGTTTCCCTGGTGACGCTCAGCTTGAACTCGACAACGGAGATACGGTGAACATGAAGGAACTCAAAGTAGGGCAGAGAGTGTTAACAGGTATTATATAACGACACCACTAGAGCACATTGGTTACTAATAATCGGCTATTCGATGTCAAACATTTGGCAATTTTGACATCATTTGTAGTCGTAGACAGGAAACACGCTACATTTTTCTATCAGTTGCTAGGGATCTTTTACATGCACAATCCCACAGACAGGATAGCACATACCATGGCATTTGATATAATACACATTGCGCAATAGCTGGAATGAGAAACAGGTATGATAGACGAGGCAATAGATATTAGTGGACTCAACCACTACTTTGCCAAAAACCCATTGGACTCTGAATAGTGCAGATATACGTTCCTGATCACGTATTACGGTTTTGTCGTTACGATTTGTCTGATCTATTTAATAAAACAACAGTCACAATACCAGGATGTTTCCATGGAAACAGAAAAAAGAAAGAAATGTTTTATTTAACGACGCACTCAAAACATTTTATTTACGGTTATATGGCGTCAGACATATGGTTAAGGACCACACAGATATTGAGAGAAGACACCCGCTGTCGCCACTTCATGGGCTATTCTTTTTCGATTAGATTCAAGTGATATTTTATATGCACCATCCCACAGACAGGATAGTACATACCACCGCCTTTGATATACCAGTCGTAGTGCACTGGCTGGAACTAGAAATAGCCCAATGGGCCTACCGACGGGGATCGATCCCACACCGACCGCGCATCGAGCGAGCGTTGTACCACAGGGCTACGTTTCAACCCGTTTCCATGGAAATGCTGAACTTATACTTGACAACACCGAGACAGAGCAGACGAAGAAGCCCAGAGCACGTCACCTTGTTCCAGCTAGTGCACCACGACTGGTATATCAAATGATGTGGTATGTCCTGTTCTGTCTGTAAGATGGTGCAGACAAAAGATCCCTTGCTACTAATGGAAAAGATGGTGTGTTTTGCTCTCTAAGACTATATGTCAAAATTACCAAATGTTTAACATCTAATAGCCGATGATTAATATATCAATGTGCTCTAGTGGTGTCGTTAAACAAAACAAACGTTTTTCAAAAAACACAATCAGTACTTGGCTTTTGAAAAACAAAGGTGAGTGAAAAATCGCACACCTTAAAATGTTTAGGCGAGTGAAAAATCGCACTCCTCAAAATGCTTCGGCGGGTGAAAACCAAGCATTATTAATTTATGAAGTAATTGGTACATGCAAATGTAGAGACATATGTTGCAAAAATTACCTGAAAACCAATAATTATAATTATATGCCGTTTGGTTAATTAGCGTAGTTTGACTTCTTTTCCCTTTCAGGAATGGAGTTATTCAAAGATTTCAGGAGCAGTGCTATAGAAATATAATTATGCATTGATGCAGACAATTTGATTTTTAAAATTTCAATATGTACTATCCAGACAATTTGATGCACACAATTATAAATACCTGTTGTGTGTAAAATGGTTTCATGAACGTGCAGCTAAATGTGTAGGAATCAACTTGTCTTGAATTTCATTATTATGTACACAACACATAATTAGGATAGTTGGGATGGGGAAAACCCACTGGTTTTGAGGAGGTGGTTCAATTAGAACTACGACCTAAGCATCTCGGGTATGTACTGCTGACTGAATTAGATCCCTCATATTATTTATGTTTTAAAGGGACAGACCCTAGTTTCAGCCCATGCAAATGCACACTAACGTTAGTTAATCTACACACCTGTAACACATTTGGAAAAAGTTACAATTAAGTGAAACATGAGTCTGTGACTTTGAAATGGTTAAATACCCTCTAAAATAGACTAAACCCAGACTCAATAACTGTTACTTCTCAGACGCACGTGCGTTTGTAAAAATATGAGAAATGCATTTTGTGATCTTAAATACACGAGGATGACCAAAAACACTTCGAATGTACAGAAATGGATAATCTAAACAATAAAATCCAAGAAAGGTATGATTTTCGTTGTCAAAAACGGCTATAATAGTAAAAAATATGCCTTAGTGTATAAAAACTAGGGCATGTCCCTTTAAATAACTCGTTAAACATAGGCTTACAATTAGTTCAATTGACAGTGTTAGTTGGGGCATTGACATTCACGTGGCATTTTTAATTCAACAATTACACAACCAATCTCCCTCCATCAACATTTTGTAACACGTCATTTGACCTACCAGTTACGAACGGCTCTGACATCTATGTGAAGTCAGTGTTACGTTTATTTTTTTATCTAGAATGGTCTCAATGTTGTTGATAAAAATATATACAAACTCCAATAAAATCTGTCATTACAAAGGATTTTATTCCAAACAAAGCGATCTTAGCTCTCAGATCACCTTAAGTGCATATGTCAGCTGTGCAGATACGGTGATCTTAGGGCTAAGATCGCTTCGTGGAACGCGGCCCTTAACTCTTAATTAATAACTTTAAGTCTATCTTTGGAACGGGCCACCTGTGATGTCACAAACGTTATTTCAGTACAGGGTCCCGTTTTACGATGCGCTAAGATCAACTTAAGATTATAAGGTAATTGTGTACTTGAGATGATCATAGCGCTAAAATCACCATTCTGTATAAGGTAGTTGTGTACTGGAGGTGATCATAGCGCTAAAATCATCATAAGTTTATAACGTAGGTGTGTACTGGAGGTGATCATAGTGCTAAGATCACCATAAGTGTATAATGTAGTTGTGTACTGGAGGTGATCATAGTGCTAAGATCACCATAAGTGTATAAGGTAGTTGCTAACTGAAGGTGATCATAGCGCTAAGAACACCATAAGTGTATAAGGTATTTGTATAGTTGAGGTGATCTTGGCGCTAAAATCACCATAAGTGTATAAGGTAGTCGTGTACTGCAGGTGATCATAGCGCTAAGATGGCCATAAATGTATACGGTAGTTGCTAACTGGAGGTGATCATAGCGCAAGATAACCGTAGGTGTATAAAGTAGTTGTTTACTGGAGGTGATCATAGCGCTAAGATCACCGTAAGTCTATAAGGTAGTTGTGTTCTGGAGGTGATCATAGCGCTAAGATCACCTTAAGTCTATAAGGTAGTTGTGTACTGAAGGTGATCATAGCCCTAAGATCACCGTAAGTCTATAAGGTAGTTGTACACTGGAGGTGAACTTAGCGCTGCGATCGCTTCGTAAAACACGGCCCTGTTGTCTTGCTGTTTCAGTCATCAATGGTGAACGTGTATTTGTGACTGTCAGGACCTTCTTAAAGCGACGGCCGCTCCTGAACGCAACGTACGTGACTCTGACGACAGTTGACGGAAACCACGTGTCGCTGTCAAGCGACCACTTAATATTTACCTCCGTAAACACGTCTAGCAAGATGGAAGCCAGGTAAATCGTTCATGTAATGCTAGGCTCAAACCGTCAGCTGTCTCGACAAAGTTGGCATGCTGTGTTGTTATTTCCCCGTCTTCCGACTTAATAAGCCCCAGTCACATATATACCATTTTTGCCCCGTTTGACCATGAGTGGGCGGGACGTAGCCCAGAGGTACAGCGCTCGCTGGATGCGTGGTCGGTGTGGGATCGATCCCCGTCGGTGGGCCCATTGGGCTATTTCTCGTTCCAGCCAGTGCACCACAACTGGTATATCAAAGGCCGTGGTATGTACCACCCTGTCTGTGGGATAGTTCATATAAAAGATCCCTTGCTGCTAACCGAAAAGAGTAGCCAATTGCGTGGCGACAGCGGGTTTCCTCACTTAATATCTGTGTGGTCCATAACTATATATCTGACGCCATATAACTGTAAATAAACTGTGTTGAGTGCGTCGTTAAATAAAACAGTTCTTTCTTTCTTTCGTTTGACCACGAATAGCCCCGATCCATTCCTGCCACTGTTGCTCCCGAATTGTAGCCAAAATCGGCATGAATCGGCTTCACTCGCGACCTGTCTACGACTATTCACGATTGCTGTAAGTTAATACTGATATTGCACTACGTTCTTGAAGCCGATTCATTATGAATTGCTACGACGTAGTACGCCTCCCAATCTGATTAAAATTAACTCTACTGGGTCAACATGTAATAGTGGAGCTAATTTTAATTAGATAGTACGCCTCCACTACGGTACCTTGACGAATACGGTACAACTTTATCCCGAATGCCCCACGAATTACTACGACTGTACTAAGCCTTCTCACGACTGCCCCCCCGAATGCGAATGCGTCACGAATTGAAAAATTCCAAGAATACTCCCGACAGTTTTGATCATGATCAAAACTGCTGGATGTCTATCCAGACGTTCCAAGAATACTGAAGGATGAGCAGGAAGCCGCTAGGGTCTCTCTACGCATATCCAAGAATAACCCCGATTTTTCAAGTGGGCAAAAATCGTGTATATGTGACTGGGGCTTTACGAAGGGGGCTCTCAGATTAGCAACTATAGTCCATCCCATCATTCTATAAAACTGAGTTGTTGTTTTTTTGTAAATACTTGTAGTTTGGTTTGAAGAAAGAAGAAAAGTAAAAGTGTTTTGGATATATCAGAAAAATACTATTTCTGTGTGCAATTTACAAATCAATAAGTTGTAGTAACTTTCATAGTATGAAACAAAGGCGTTCCCTGTGGGGCGGCCTATAGATTGTTGGTGAGAATCGAGTTGTAAGCGCGCTCATACTACCAACTGGACAGTTATACAAGAGAAGTGAGAGCAGAAAGTTGGCCAACTTTATAGTGGCAGTTGGTAGTCTGATATTAGTATATATGCAGAACACGTTACGAACTCATGACGTGTGCACGTAAAACGCTGGTCGCTTGATGTGCGGTCAGTCTAGGATTGATCCCCGTCGGTGGTCGCACTGGGCTATTTCTCGTTCCAGTCAGTGCACCACGACTGGTATATCACAGGCCGTTGTATGTGTTATTCTGTCTGTGGGATGGTGCATATAAAAGATCCCTTGCTACTAATGGAAAAATTTACCAGGTTACCTTTCCAAGACTATATATCAAAATCAGTGGCGTAGGAAGGTGCCAAATAGTGGCACACACACACACACACACACACACACACACACACACACACAGAGAGAGAGAGAGAGAGAGAGAGAGAGAGAGAGAGAGAGAGAGAGAGAGAGAGAGAGAGAGAGAGAGAGAGAGAGAGAGAGAGAGAGAGAGAGATTACAAGAGTGTTTTTCGGCATCGTCAATATATATTGGGAATAAAATTCATATTATGCGAGCCTCTGGCTTGATGCCTATGAATGCATACGTTAATTTTGGAGTCACCGTTGTATGTTTGCTTAAATGTCAATAAACCTAGTGGCGTGACGTCGATTACTTTACATCTAATTTGCAAATTCTTAAAGTATGTGACCTAAAAAATATCACATATTTTGATTGCACTGGAAATGTGAGATATATAGAGGATAATAAACGAGTACCAGTTATTATCAAATTTATGTCCCGACATCATTGTGTGTGCTTTGCCAAATCGTGATAACGTCATATTTAGTACAGACAATGTGATTGGTTTGTTGGCGTTAAATCGTCCAATAGTAGTGTACGTTAAACCAATGCATGAGCAATTATGATTTTTATTTTCCCCGTTATGAGTGCCTGCTGGGGTAATAAATATATATGTATAATTACAAAATTTCCGCGTTTCTACGATTTCCTCAATTCTGATTGGACGACGTCGAAAAAAAAGTGAATGCTTTCCCGGAAAAGTATTTTTTTTAAAAAGAAGAGAGAACATTTTCTTGATCGACTGCCGTAACCCACCCTCTGCACAAGCTCCTCTCTTTGTAATTATATAATATCTGTTTGATCATTTAAAAAAAAAAAAAAAAAAAAAAAAAAAGAGAAGAAAATACCGTCATTATGTCAAACGGGACATCATTACGTAAAGCAGATCATGGAAAAATGTTAGAAAGTGATTTATGAATTATGTGTAGTTTCAATTAAATAAGTTGTGCTGTTTGTAATTATAAGAATTGTTCGTAATTTTTTTGCGAATTTGTCGATGTATAACAGTTACAAATTTAGTATAAAATCGCGTAAAATTTGTGACGGTTATACATGGATAAATTCGCAAAACAGTTACGAACAATACTTATATAAACCATCGCTGCTGCTACTGGATCACGAAAAATGAAAATTACCAAATATTTGACATCCAATACAGTGGCGTAGGAAGGTGCCAAAAAGTGTGTGTATTGGGGGGGGGGGGGGGGGGGGGGGGGGGCACACTTTTATATTTACACTATTATAAAGCAAAATATCTGAAAAGTGTGGGGTGGGCACATGCTTCCTAAGCCACTGCAACAGCCGATGATGTTCCAATGGTGTCGTGTTAAACAAAACACACTCTTTTTTTTCCCCGTCTTCGTCAGCAGATTTGCTGGATCAGTAAAACCAGGGGATTACCTTTACTCCACAAAACGGTGTCCACGTGGTCAGTGTGCCGAGCGAGTGGCGGACGTCTCCATCTCCCGCAAACAAGGTGATGTCCAAACACTTGATTGGTGTAGCCACGTAGTAGGACGACGGGGTGGGGGAAGGGAGGGGGTGCATGTCCTTTAAAGGAGAAGTTTTATAGATGTATTACGGCAACTTACATGTTTAACTGTAAAGGTCATATCTCGAATATTTCCTCCTTTTTCTGCATCCAAATAATTTGATATTGATGTCAATCATCACTTTATGTTTGCATAATTTGATATCCAATAGCCGATGTATTTTTCGTGCTGGAGTGTCCTTAAACATCTATTCTATTCTGTTCCAAATAATTTAACTTTTAGGGAGAAAATTAGAAGATAATAATAATCATAATCATAATAATGTATAATAAATAATAATAATAATAAATACTAATAGTTAAACAATAATTAAAAATTGTAAACTGATAGCGCGTGTGTTCTCTACTGTGATTATTATTACATAATTACATGTATTAATATATTATTATATATTTTATTGTTATTATTATATTATTTGTTGTTATATTGTTTAGTTGTTATTATACTATTATTATATTAATACATTTTATTATGATTATTAATATGACTATCATCAATATTATGAATATGATTATTATTAGTAATAATGATATTATTATTGTTATTATTATTATTATTATTATTATTATTATGTCAGGTGCGTTCGTTCCTGTGACAGACGACGGCACTGTTGTAGTTAACGGGATGTTGGCGTCGTGTTACACGACCGTTTCTCACGACGTCGCCCACGTCTTCGTCACTCCATTCCGCTGGTTCCCCTGGCTGTTGGCTCGACACCAGCACGACGGCTACAGCCCTCTTGTTTCCCTCTTGAGTTCTGTCGGGCGGATGGTTCTGTCTAAAGATTAGCATGGCGTTGTAATGACATTAGTGTCTCAAATTCTATTAGAGTCTCGAGTCCAGACTAAAAGTTTTATAAGCACCAGGCCCCGTGCTTATAAGCTTTAAAGTCTAGACTTTAATAAAGTCCAGACTTTAACGTCATAGCAACGCCATTCAAATAGCATTACGTTAAAGTCTGGACTTTATTAAAGTCTAGACTTTAAGGTTTATAAATACGGGCCCTGGCCAGGGACCATATTTTCGAAGCTATCTTAGCGCTACGAAATAATCGGAAAAAACCCCATTGTAAACTATGACTATGTGCTGTAGTGACGTCATAGACTACTATGGTTCTCAGATTTCGAAGCGCTAAGATAGGTTCGAAAATATGGGCTCTGCAATCTCACGCAACTTCCAGGATATGGCTAGTAACTGTCGAAGCTATCTTAGCCCTACGAAATCGTAAAACCATCGTAGGCTATGATGTCACTGGAGGACACGCCATAGTGACGTCATGGCCGGCGATGTTTTACAATTATTTCGTAGGGTTAATTAAGATAGCTTCGAACATGGGCCCAGAAATGTGTAACAATATAGCTGTAGACTAAGCAATCTGAAATCAAAACTTATGACGATGGTCGTACAACCAACCCACATAGTTCACGAGATAAAGCCCTGATCATTCTGAAATTGAAAAAAACACACAATTAAATTAAATGTTCAAAACTGTATTGAATTTTGTTTTCATTTGTTAGCTTTTCTGTAATATTGCGGACTACAATACCCACGCACCAAAACAAAATAGTCAAACTTCTCCTAGCGACCACCTGTAATCAAATTAATACATTCCAGTTACATTCCCCCGCCCCCACTTTTCAGATATTTTGCTTTATATTTGCTTTATAAATGTATAAAAGTATGTAAATATAAAAGTGTGCCACACACACACACACACTTTTTGGCACCTTCCTACGCCACTGCATTGTTCCTGAAGCAAACGACAGCAAACGATGATTTATAGTCAACTGTATGCCCGTCGGCTCAGTGTGAGCGCTATCAGTGTACTCTGACGGTACGCCACATTTTGGTGGAGTGTCCTCATCTCAAAGAAACTAGAAAAGATATTTTTGGTGAGAGAAATGTGATGGAATCATTTCGATTCCATTCAGAATTAGTTTTACAATGTTTACGTGATGCGGACTTTTATTCTAAATTTTAATTTTCTATATCTGTGATATTTGTATTTGTTGCACAGTTCTTTACACTCTGTTTTAATTTAACTGTTGAATTTTTATATTGATGTTGATCATCACATTTTTTTGTTGCATTTACCATAGTTTGACACCCAATAGCCGATGTATTTTTCGTGCTGGGGTGTCGTTAAACATTCATTCATGCACGCCCGTCGGCATGACTTTGGGGGGGGGGGGCGGAGCACTGACGTTTCGGGTTCAAACTATATCCGATTTTGGTTACAATGCCAAACATTAATGTGTCAAAAAAAAAAAAAGAAAAAAAAAGAAAAGAAAAAAAAAAGGGTGGGTGAGGGGGGCACGTGCTACGGGCCTGAACTGTGGAGCACACATCCGATAATTACCAGTACAGACGGTAAAAAATGAAACAACAAAAAATGTTTCAAAGACTATATGTGGCAACCTGTAATCAGCGGCTACCTCTCTAAATCGGCCACTTTTATCTACTCCTTTGTGTGACCGCTTAAAACAGGTTTGACTGCACTTTCTTAAATAAGAAGAATGTATTATTTATAATATATGTTATCATCGTTTGTTGATGTTGTATGGTTAAGTAATAAATAAATAAATAAATAAATAAATAAACCAACCAACCAACCTAACAAACAAACCTACAAATCTAATGATATCAAACGGACATTATTAATATCCGCTTAGGCGTCAAGGGATGGGTGTGTGGAAGGGGGGGGGGGGGGGGTGCATTCTTTTGTGAACATGGGTTTTTTGTTGTTGTTGTTTTTATTAATCAGATGCTTCAGTAGGTGTGTGCGAGGGGATGGAGGGTTCTGATTTTCTGTTTATATTAATCAGATGCTTCAGTAGGTGTGTGTGAGGGGATGGAGGGTTCTGATCTTCTGTTTTTATTAATCAGATGCTTTAGTAGATGTGTGTGAGGGGATGGAGGGTTCTGATCTTGTTTTTATTAATCAGATGCTTCAGTAGGTGTGTGTGAGGGGATGGAGGATTCTGATCTTCTGTTTTTATTAATCAGATGCTTCAGTGTGTGTGTGTGAGGGGATGGAAATGTTCAATAACAACAACAACAAGTGTTCACAAACACCACATATATTTGGGAATGTTCCACATAATTTGCTGAAGATCAGGTCGTCTGTTATCGCCTGAACACCAGCTGTGCAGACATTTCGATTTGCCCTCTGTAGGCGGTTTCTGTTTGCGCATGAAGTCTTCGATGGTGACAAGTGGTCGATGACGTCACAGATATGTGCGAATGTTTGATACACCATGCATAAGGCGGGGCACAGAGGTGTTATGTTCTCGCCTAAACTCGTTAACGTTAACAACAACAGCACTGTAGACAAATCGACTTAACTTCTGTGGGTGGTTTCTGTTCTCGCTTAAACTCTTGAACATTAACAGCAACAACAACTGCACTGCAGACATATCAACTTTACCTTTGTGTGTGTGTGTTCTCTTCTTTTCTAAAATCTTCAACATTAACAAGAAGAACTACAATGCAGATATATCAACTTGACCTTTGTGGGTGTGTGTTCTCTTCTTTTCTAAAATCTTCAACATTAACAACAACAACAACTACACTGCAGACATATCAACTTTACCTTTGTGTGTGTGTGTGTGTGTGTTCTTTTCTTTTCTAAAATGTTCAACATTAATAACAAGAAGAACTACACTGCAGACATATCCACTTGACCTTTGTGGGTGTGTGTTCTCTTCTTTTCTAAAATCTTCAACATTAATAACAAGAAGAACTACACTGCAGACATATCAACTTGACCTTTGTGGGTGTGTGTGTTCTGTTCTCGTGTAAACTCTTCAACATTAACAACAACAAAAACAGCACTGCAGACATTTCGGCTTGAACTAAATGGAAGGGTTATGTCGGTGTGTGTGAAGTGTTTCTCTTCAACAGCAACACGAACAGCACCGCAGACATTTCGACTCGGATTCCGTGGGTGGTTTCTGTTCGCGCGTGAACGACAGGAAGACCTGCTCCAGCGTCGTCTGGTGCACGGAGTAGTCGTCGACACGGTGCTGCTTCTTCGCCGTCTCCATCACCTCGAACACTCTGGCCACCGTCACGTTCGCGTCCGGCACCTGAAAGTGCAGGTAGCCCTGGTGGTCGTCGAAGATGACGGCCGAGGGAAACTCGTCCTTGACGAACCTCACCAGAGAATCGGTGGGAGCCACGTCCCCGTTCGGCAGCGACCCCAGCTGCACTATGAGCGTGTATCCCTGGCCGAACTTGTGCTTGAGGTGCTGCAGGTTGCCCAGACAGCGGAACCGACCGTTCACCATGATCGCCAGGCGTGTGCACAGCGCCTCACACTCGTCCATGCTGAAAGTAGAGCACACAGAATCCAAGTACAGTATGTCAAGTTAAAATAAAGTGCATTCATCCATACTTCAAGTGTAACACACAGAATGCCAGTGTGTCAAGTTAACATAAAGTGCATTCATCCATACTTCAAGTGTAACACACGTAATGCAACTACGATGTGTCAAGTTAACATAAAGTGCATTCATCCATACTTGGAGTGTAACACACGGAATGCGGGTATAGTGTCAAGTTAAAATGAAGTGCATTCGTCCAAACTTGAAGTGTAACACACGGAATGCAAGTACAGTGCGTACTTGAAGTGTAACACACGTAATGCAACCACGATGTATTAAGTTAAAATAAAGTTCATTCATCCATACTTGAAGTGTAACACACGTAATGCAACTACGATGTGTTGAGTTAAAATAAAGTGCATTCGTCCATACTTGAAGTGTAACACACGGAATGCAAGTACAGTGCGTACTTGAAGTGTAACACACGTAATGCAACCACGATGTATTAAGTTAAAATAAAGTTCATTCATCCATACTTGAAGTGTAACACACGTAATGCAACTACGATGTGTTGAGTTAACATAAAGTGCATTCATCCATACTTGGAGTGTAACACACGGAATGCGGGTATAGTGTCAAGTTAAAATGAAGTGCATTCGTCCAAACTTGAAGTGTAACACACGGAATGCAAGTACAGTGCGTACTTGAAGTGTAACACACGTAATGCAACCACGATGTATTAAGTTAAAATAAAGTTCATTCATCCATACTTGAAGTGTAACACACGTAATGCAACTACGATGTGTTGAGTTAAAATAAAGTGCATTCGTCCATACTTGAAGTGTAACACACGGAATGCAAGTACAGTGCGTACTTGAAGTGTAACACACGTAATGCAACCACGATGTATTAAGTTAAAATAAAGTTCATTCATCCATACTTGAAGTGTAACACACGTAATGCAACTACGATGTGTTGAGTTAAAATAAAGTGCATTCATCCATACTTGGAGTGTAACACACGGAATGCGGGTATAGTGTCAAGTTAAAATGAAGTGCATTCGTCCAAACTTGGAGTGTAACACACGGAATGCAACTACGATGTGTTGAGTTAAAATAAAGTGCATTCATCCATACTTGAAGTGTAACACACGTAATGCAACTACGATGTGTTGAGTTAAAATAAAGTGCATTCATCCATACTTGGAGTGTAACACACGGAATGCGGGTATAGTGTCAAGTTAAAATGAAGTGCATTCGTCCAAACTTGAAGTGTAACACACGGAATGCAACTACGATGTGTTGAGTTAAAATAAAGTGCATTCATCCATACTTGAAGTGTAACACACGTAATGCAACTACGATGTGTTGAGTTAAAATAAAGTGCATTCATCCATACTTGGAGTGTAACACACGGAATGCGGGTATAGTGTCAAGTTAAAATGAAGTGCATTCGTCCAAACTTGAAGTGTAACACACGGAATGCAACTACGATGTGTTGAGTTAAAATAAAGTGCATTCATCCATACTTGAAGTGTAACACACGTAATGCAAGTACAGTGCGTACTTGAAGTGTAACACACGTAATGCAACTACGATGTGTTGAGTTAAAATAAAGTGCAGTCATCCATACTTGAAGTGTAACACACGTAATGCAAGTACAGTGCGTACTTGAAGTGTAACACACGTAATGCAACTACGATGTGTTGAGTTAAAATAAAGTGCAGTCATCCATACTTGAAGTGTAACACACGTAATGCAAGTACAGTGCGTACTTGAAGTGTAACACACGTAATGCAACTACGATGTGTTGAGTTAAAATAAAGTGCATTCATCCATACTTGGAGTGTAACACACGGAATGCGGGTATAGTGTCAAGTTAAAATGAAGTGCATTCGTCCAAACTTGAAGTGTAACACACGGAATGCAACTACGATGTGTTGAGTTAAAATAAAGTGCATTCATCCATACTTGAAGTGTAACACACGTAATGCAAGTACAGTGCGTACTTGAAGTGTAACACACGTAATGCAACTACGATGTGTTGAGTTAAAATAAAGTGCAGTCATCCATACTTGAAGTGTAACACACGTAATGCAAGTACAGTGCGTACTTGAAGTGTAACACACGTAATGCAACTACGATGTGTTGAGTTAAAATAAAGTGCATTCATCCATACTTGAAGTGTAACACACGTAATGCAAGTACAGTGCGTACTTGAAGTGTAACACACGTAATGCAACTACGATGTGTTGAGTTAAAATAAAGTGCATTCATCCATACTTGAAGTGTAACACACGGAATGCAACTACGATGTGTTGAGTTAAAATAAAGTGCATTCATCCATACTTGAAGTGTAAGACGCGTAATGCAACTACGATGTGTTGAGTTAAAATAAAGTGCATTGATCCATACTTGAAGTGTAACACGCGTAATGCAACTACGATGTGTTGAGTTAAAATAAAGTGCATTGATCCATACTTGAAGTGTAACACACGGAATGCAACTACGATGTGTTGAGTTAAAATAAAGTGCATTGATCCATACTTGAAGTGTAACACACGGAATGCAACTACGATGTGTTGAGTTAAAATAAAGTGCATTCATCCACACTTGAAGTGTAACACACGTAATGCAACTACGATGTGTTGAGTTAAAATAAAGTGCATTCATCCACGCTTGAAGTGTAACACACGTAATGCAACTACCATGTGTTGAGTTAAAATAAAGTGCATTCATCCACACTTGAAGTGTAACACACGTAATGCAAGTACGATGTGTTGAGTTAAAATAAAGTGCATTCATCCACACTTGAAGTGTAACACACGTAATGCAAGTACGATGTGTTGAGTTAAAATAAAGTGCATTCATCCACACTTGAAGTGTAACACACGTAATGCAAGTACGATGTGTTGAGTTAAAATAAAGTGCATTCATCCACACTTGAAGTGTAACACACGGAATGCAAGTACGATGTGTTGAGTTAAAATAAAGTGCATTCATCCACACTTGAAGTGTAACACACGGAATGCAAGTACGATGTGTTGAGTTAAAATAAAGTGCATTCATCCACACTTGAAGTGTAACACACGGAATGCAAGTACGATGTGTTGAGTTAAAATAAAGTGCATTCATCCATACTTGAAGTGTAACACACGTAATGCAAGTACGATGTGTTGAGTTAAAATAAAGTGCATTCGTCCATACTTGAAAGTGTAACACACGTAATGCAACTACGATGTGTTAAGTTTAAGTAATACTACTACAGTGTGTTAAGTTAAAATAAAGTGCATTCTGTAAGGATATATGTGGTTAATTATTGTTACACTATATGGGGTTAACTATGGTTTCGTAATTCAAGTTCAAGGCGGTACATTAAGCTGCATAAAGTGGTTTCTACTTGGGAGATACTGGTCTGGCTGTGTGTCATTAACAAACTCAAGTATCTGCCTCAGTGCTGAGATAAGAGAGTATTTATGTTTAATTCTTGGCAGAACAGGGTAATTTGCATACTGGCTTCTTTGCTTGTCTTATATATTGTTGTAGTTAAAAATAAAATCAGTTTTTACTTGGTCTCTGTGGTTGTATGATGTTATCAGATGTGTAGTAATCTTAGAACTTAACACATTCGTCCATACTTAAAGTGTAACACACGGAATGCAGTTAAAGTGTATTAAGTTAAATAAAGTGATCTTGTCCATACTTAAAGTGCAACTCACGTAATGCAATTACAGTGTCTTACGTTACATAAAATGATCTTGTCCATACTTAACGTGTAATATATTGAATGCAGTTTAATGTATTAAGTTAAATAAAACATACCTGTCCATACTTGAAGTGGAACACCAGCATGCAATTAAAGTGTATGAAGTTAAATAAAGTGCATTCGTCCATACTTAAACGAGAACACACATAATGTCATTAATGTGTATTATAGTACCAATTAAATGGCATTTAATGTTCTAATAAATAAACTTAAACTTCATATACAAATATATTATTAAGTATTAAACACATACGAACTCACAATATTGTTTTGAAAATAAAAAACATCAACAACAAAACAAAGCAGAGTAAACTAAAAATGTGTCTTTACAAATTAAAACCAAATTGCATAGTTTGAGGTTCCAAGGACAAGACCTGTATAGTGGATTTCATGGAAGCAATTATGACTGCCTAACGTCCTTTTAACTCTGCCTTGTGCATGTTGAAAAACCGACCTGTGTGAAATAAGAATTAGGGTCCCATTTCACAAAACATTGTGAGTTTACGTCTGCGACTAACGGTTATATCTGTCACACATTCACACGTGTTTGGCACCGTATTTCACACCGAATATCACATCAATGAGGAAGATGGCGTATTTTAAGAACAAAATAAAATAAAATATGTGTACTTCAAGCTATATTAAGTTGTACTGTTAGCAGTAATATGAATTGTAGTCTAGTCGTAGACTTACGTTTACGTGCAAAACTAGGCTTCTTATGTTCTTATGCCCAGGGTTCTACGTACATATATATAAAAAAAACTACCTGTGTAAAGAAAGAATTGTACATATCAACACAATCCAACTTATGTAACGTGAACATCAAGAGATCTGTTACATACCAACACAATCCAACTTGTGTGAAGTGAAAATCAAGAGATATTCTTACATACAAACACAATCCAAGTTGTGTAAAGTTAACAAGAAGAGATCTATGATACATATCAACACGGATCTACTTGTGTGAAGTAAACATCAACAGATCTATGTTACATATCAACACGAATCTACCTGTGTGATGTGAAAATCAAGAGATATACGTACATACCAACACAATCCAACTTGTGTGAAGTGAAAAATCAAGAGCTCTACGTGCATATCAACACGGATCTATTACCTGTGTGATGTGAAAATCAAGAGCTCTACCTACATATCAACACGGATCTATTACCTGTGCGATGTGAAAATCAAGAGCTCTACCTACATATCAACACGGATCTATTACCTGTGCGATGTGAAAATCAAGAGCTCTACCTACATATCAACACGGATCTACCTGTGTGATGTGAAAATCAAGAGCTCTACCTACATATCAACACGGATCTATTACCTGTGCGATGTGAAAATCAAGAGCTCTACCTACATATCAACACGGATCTATTACCTGTGCGATGTGAAAATCAAGAGCTCTACCTACATATCAACACGGATCTACCTGTCTGATGTGAAAATCAAGAGCTCTACATACATATCAACACGGATCTATTACCTGTGTGATGTGAAAATCAAGAGCTCTACCTACATATCAACACGGATCTATTACCTGTGCGATGTGAAATTCAAGAGCTCTACCTACATATCAACACGGATCTACCTGTGTGATGTGAAAATCAAGAGCTCTACCTACATATCAACACGGATCTATTACCTGTGTGATGTGCAAATCAAGAGCTCTACGTACATATCAACACGGATCTATTACCTGTGCGAAGTAAGAATGAGAGTTTTTCCAAAACGTCTAATTTGTGAGAGTACATTCCAGAGTTGTCGTCTGGCCATGGGATCCATCCCAGTAGACGGCTCGTCCAGAAGCAGGAAGCTCGGGTTTCCCACCAGAGTGAGGGCCACGCTCACTTTCCTCTTGTTACCTCCACTGTTATATTTTTAAAAATAGAAAAAAAGATATACTGTTATTGAATGAATCTTAATGACAAAACTGTAACGCATGATCAGAGCCATATCCCTGCATAATGCAGAATCGAATGGGCATTTATCAAAATAGTGGTTGACTGTTTACCTAGTGCCTCGTCTATAACAATACTGCCAGTCCTGGGGAGATCCTTTACTGGAGACTTCACCCTTTTATGTACAGCTCAAATGACGATTGCCACTTCCAACTAGTTTACTAACTAAAAACAAGCACTGAACAGAGCTCATTCGAATCAACACGATGTGATGACATACTCATGTGGAACAACCATTTCAGTGACGATGACAGGTGTTCACAAAAGATGAGTATATCCTGCCCCACTGGTCATACCCATCATGAGTACGGACACCACAGCGGCCGTCTGTCACTTCGTCTAAAACGATGAATTTAAAAAAAAAAAAAATGTGCAAGAGTTTCACCAAAGAGATGAAAACGTATGCACAAGTTCAAAATATAGAATAGCACCAGCCATCTTTTTGGACGGTTTTACCACCAGGGCGATGGTCACTATCAGCTTCCACCTCATGTTACCACTGCTATTATCTAGGGAATAACTGATAACTGTCTTAAGATATCGGCATTATCCTGCGATGGTTAGAATGCGAATGCATCGAGCCTTTGTCGAGCTACACTTCGCCATTGGACCTGAGCCCGATATAAATAGAGAATAACTGGTTAATGACGTCAGATATCTGCTTTCTCCTGTGAAGGTAAGACTGATGACGTCAGATATCTGCTTTCTCCTGTGAAGGTAAGACTGATGACGTCGGATATCTGCTTTCTCCTGTGAAGGTAAGACTGATGACGTCGGATATCTGCTTTCTCCTGTGAAGGTAAGACTGATGACGTCGGATATCTGCATTATCCCGTGAAGGTAAGACTGATGACGTCGGATATCTGCTTTCTCCCGTGAAGGTAAGACTGATGACGTCGGATAACTGCTTTCTCCCAGGTAAGACCTGACGTCGGATATCCTTTCTCCCGTGAAGGTAAGACTGATCACGTTGGATATCTGCATTATCCCGTGAAGGTAAGACTGATGACGCGATATCTGCATTATCCCAAGGTAAGACTGATGACGGATATCTGCATTATCCCGTGAAGGTAAGACTGATGACGTCATTAGCATTACTACCCTGTGGTAAGATGATGACGTCATCTGCATTATCCATGTGAAGGTAAGACTGATGACGTCGGATTCTGCATTTCCGTGAAACTGATGACGTCGGATATCTGCTTTGCCCCGTGAAGTAAGACTGATGACGTCGGATATCTGCTTTCATGAGTACGGACACCACAGCGGCCGTCTGTCTGCTTTCTCATCTAAAACTGATGATTCGGATATCTTTATTTTTTAAATAAATGTGCAAGAGTTTCATTATCCCAAAGAGATGAAAACGTATGATAAGCTTTCTCATGTGAAATAAGATAGACGTTGGATATCTGCATCCCCACCATCTTTTTGGACGGTTTTACCACCAGCGTGATTGCCACTATCAGCTTCCACCTCATGTTACCACTGCTGTTATCTAGGGAATAACTGATAACTGTCTTAAGATATCGGCTTTATCCTGCGATGGTTAGAATGGCGAATGCACCAAGCCTTTGCCGAGCTACACTTCGCCATTGGACCTGAGCCCGATATAAATAGAGAATAACTGGTTAATGACGTCAGATATCTGCTTTCTCATGTGAAGGTAAGACTGATGACGTCGGATACCTGCTTTCTCCTGTGAAGGTAAGACTGATGACGTCGGATATCTGCTTTCTCATGTGAAGGTAAGACTGATGACGTCGGATATCTGCATTATCCCGTGAAGGCAAGACTGATGACATCGGATATCTGCATTATCCCGTGAAGGTAAGACTGATGATGTCGGATATCTGCATTATCCCGTGAAGGTAAGACTGGGGAATTTTGTGAGCCTCTGCCGAGCAGAATTATTTCTCATTCGGCCTGAACAGGATACGGCTGATATCCGACGTCATTAACTTGTTATTATCTCTATCCTGCAGACCATGAACATTAAGGAGAAAAGCTATTATTTTATTTTTTTCAGCCATATTGTACGATAACCTAGAGGTCAAATGAGCAAGTTTGTAATGTAGGCTATGTGTGTAACGTCAAAAGTCATATCCTGCTATGTGTGGTCCTTAACCATATGTCTGACGCCATATAACCTTAAATAAAATGTACTGAGTGTCGTTAAATAAAACATTTCTTTCTTTCTCTCATATTCTGTCAATAGAAACAGTGGTTGCAGGATAAAGCCGATATCTTAAAACAGCTACCAGTTATTTCTTTTATCCTGCAATACTAGAGAAATAGTAGAAATTTCATTATTTAATCCATTTTTGTGTACGCAAATCGAGTATCGTCAACCTAGCAAAGCTTTTGCTATAGGATGTCATACAAGATACATGACGTCATTCGTTCTAAGACGCTAGCTACATTCTGCAACATTCAAAAAGCGTTTCTAAACTCTTCATTCATAAATAAATATACATATTTTGTATTATCGCAAAACTAAAAGTTATTTTTATTTACTGTACTTAAATAAATGATTTAAAGAGTATGTTTATTGAAAATCTAGTCTAAAATACTTAAATCCAGTGGGGCTTATGTCACGTGACCTATAGTTTTGGTCAGTGACCGAAAATAAAGAGATTTATCTAGTCATCATATCTTGCCGACGTATACAGTGATTGCGGGATGAAAGAACATAGCGTACTCTTATTTATTTGAATGGCAAAGCAGTAATACGTGATCAGGGCCATACTTCAGGGTTGAATGGACATTTGACAAAATAGTGGTTGATTCCATGAACCGGCCTCGGTGGAGCAGTGGTTAAGCCCGATACCGGCTCCCACTCAGAGCGAGTTCTTAAGGGCTTAATTGGTAGGTGTAAGGCCACTACACACTCTTCTCTCTCACTAACCACTAACCACTAACCAACTAACAACTAACCCACTGTCCTGGACAGACAGCCCAGATAGCTGAGGTGTATGCCCATGACAGCTTGCTTGAACCTTAATTGAATATAAGCACGAAAATAAGTTGAATGAATGAAGGATTCCATGAAACAATAAAATAATAATAATAATAATAATAAAAAACTGTTCTAGAAAAATAAATAAACCAATGTAACAAAAGGTACATGTTATTATAAAAATAAAAATGATAATAAAAAACAAAGTAAAAACGAAACAAAAACAAGAGTACTAGTTGAGGTATATCATATGCCCAAAAGGAGTCTGATGGAAAACAATATCTATATTAATGAATATGTTATGGGTATGATTCAAGTCTAATTATATGAATTTTTTTTTTTTATGCAATGGTATGAATGAACAGGGTTTTTGTTTTTACCAACCACCATCCCAAGTTGTTCCTACATGTGGTTTGATGGTCCTGCATGCATTTGTATGCAAGATATGATCTGGACAAAGATTTACTGTTATGGGCAGTAGACCTTGAAAAGTAGGTCACAGTGACCTAGTAATAGTATGTGACACACCGCCATCCCAAGTTATTCTTACATGTGAGGTCTGATGGTCCTGTATGTATCTGTATGCAAGATATGGTCCGGACAAGGATTTACTGTTATGTGCAGTAGACCATGAAAAGTAGGTCACGATGACCTAGTAATAGTACGCGACACCCCACCATCCCAGGTTGTTCCTACAAGTGAGGTTTCATGGCCCTGTATGCATCTGGTTAGGACAAGAAAACATTATCTGATGGATGGATGGACGGACGGACGGACGGGCGGACGGGCGTACGGATGAACAACACCATACCATAATACGACCTATCATAGGGCGTATAGCACCCACTAACCGCTTGCCCTCTATGCATTAGGTGTGGACAGATTTACACCTGTCATCCCCCATTATATTGATATATATGTATAAAGAGGGAACATAACTTCCAAAAAAAACTAACCCTAACCCTAACATTAAATCTTACTCTAACCCTAACCCTAACAATAGGGGAGGAAATGTCAGATATGTGTTTCCTTATGCGCAACCATTCATTGGCTTACCTGTACCGCTTGGTCAGTTTGTCGGCGTGAGGTCCAAAGTCAAGCATCTGTATGAGGTAGTCCGCCGCATCCTTTATTTGGTTCTCAGGCACGCCCTTGAGTCGGGCGTACATGTACAGGGTCTCCCGCCCCGTCATCTCGTCAATGAGAGCGTCGAACTGCGGACAGTAGCCCATGTGTTGGTATATCTGGTGGTTAAACGACGACACACATGAGCCGGTCTCGGTAGTATAGTGGGTTCAGCCATCATCGGACACAAGGCTTGTAGGAAACAGAGTCCCCCCCCCCCCCCCCCCCCCCACCTCAGTGAGTAGGAGAAAGGCCTTAGTCGTGTAGTGGTAAAGCCAACGGACATAAGGCTGGTAGGTACTGTGTTAGAAGCCTGGTACCTGCTCCCACCCGCAGTGAGTTTAAAAATTGAGTCTAAATATTCAATGGGTAGGTGCAATGCAGCCCCAGTACTCTGACAGTAAGAGAGCTAGACGGACATTTGGACGTAAATGATGAGAGCGTCATAACCATCCAAATGTTGGTCTAGGTCTCTGACACCGAGTACTCGGGCGTGGTCTCCGACTGTAAGGAGTGCGTCATAACCGTCCAAATGACCGTCTATCTCTCTTACAGTCCGAGAACTAGGGCGTGATATCTGACTGTAACGAGAACGTCATAACCGTCCAAATGTCCGTCTATCTCTCTTACAGTCCGAGAACTAGGGCGTGATCTCCGACTGTAAGGAGTGCGTCATAACCGTCCAAATGTCTGTCTAGCTCTCTTACAGTCCGAGTACTCGGGCGTGGTCTCTGACTGTAAGGAGTGCGTCATAACCGTCCAAATGTCTGTCTAGCTCTCTTACAGTCCGAGTACTCGGGCGTGGTCTCTTGACTGCAAGGAGAGCGTCATAACCGTCCAAATGACCGTCTATCTCTCTTACAGTCCGAGAACTCGGGCGTGGTCTCTGACTGTATCGAGAGCGCCATAACCGTCCAAATGTCCGTCTAGCTCACTTACAGTCCGAGTACTGGGGCGTGATCTCCGACTGTAAGGAGTGCGTCATAACCGTCCACATGTCCGTCTAGCTCTCTTACAGTCCGAGTACTCGGGCGTGGTCTCCGACTGTAAGGAGTGCGTCATAACCGTCCGAATGTCCGTCTAGCTATCTTACAGTCCGAGTACTCGGGCGTGGTCTCTGACTGTAAGGAGAGCGTCATAACCGTCCGAATGTCCGTCTAGCTATCTTACAGTCCGAGTACTCGGGCGTGGTCTCTGACTGTAAGGAGTGCGTCATAACCGTCCGAATGTCCGTCTAGCTATCTTACAGTCCGAGTACTCGGGCGTGGTCTCTGACTGCAAGGAGAGCGTCATAACCATCCAAATGACCGTCTATCTCTCTTACAGTCCGAGAACTAGGTCGTGGTATCTGACTGTAACAAGAGCGTCATAACCGTCCAAATGTCCGTCTAGCTCTCTTACAGTCCGAGTACTCGGGCGTGGTCTCCGACTGTAACGAGAGCGTCATAACCGTCAACATGTCCGTCTAGCTCTCTTACAGTCCGAGTACTCGGGCGTGGTCTCCGACTGTAACGAGAGCGTCATAACCGTCCACATGTCCGTCTAGCTCTCTTACAGTCCGAGTACTCGGGCGTGGTCTCTGACTGTAAGGAGTGCGTCATAACCGTCCGAATGTCCGTCTAGCTCTCTTACAGTCCGAGTACTCGGGCGTGGTCTCTGACTGTAACGAGAGCGTCATAACCGTCCGAATGTCCGTCTAGCTCTCTTACAGTCCGAGTACTCGGGCGTGATCTCCGACTGTAAGGAGTGCGTCATAACCGTCCGAATGTCCGTCTATCTCTCTTACAGTCCGAGTACTCGGGCGTGGTCTCTGACTGTAACGAGAGCGTCATAACCGTCCGAATGTCCGTCTAGCTCTCTTACAGTCTGAGTACTCGGGCGTGATCTCCGACTGTAAGGAGTGCGTCATAACCGTCCGAATGTCCGTCTAGCTCTCTTACAGTCCGAGTCCTCGGGCGTGGTCTCTGACTGTAAGGAGTGCGTCATAACCGTCCGAATGTCCGTCTAGCTCTCTTACAGTCTGAGTACTCGGGCGTGATCTCCGACTGTAAGGAGTGCGTCATAACCGTCCGAATGTCCGTCTATCTCTCTTACAGTCCGAGTACTCGGGCGTGGTCTCTGACTGTAACGAGAGCGTCATAACCGTCCGAATGTCCGTCTAGCTCTCTTACAGTCCGAGTACTCGGTCGTGATCTCCGACTGTAAAGAGTGCGTCATAACCGTCCGAATGTCCGTCTAGCTCTCTTACAGTCCGAGTACTCGGGCGTGGTCTCTGACTGTAACGAGAGCGTCATAACCGTCCGAATGTCCGTCTAGCTCTCTTACAGTCCGAGTACTCGGGCGTGATCTCCGACTGTTAGGAGTGCGTCATAACCGTCCGAATGTCCGTCTATCTCTCTTACAGTCCGAGTACTCGGGCGTGGTCTCTGACTGTAACGAGAGCGTCATAACCGTCCAAATGTCCGTCTAGCTCTCTTACAGTCCGAGTACTGGGGCTAAGTGCAACGCTACTACACCAACTTCTATCTCACTAACAACTAACCGCTCACCCTCTATCTTGGACAGACAAACCAGATGGCTGAGGAGGTGTCTGTCCAGGACAGCGTGCCTGAACCTTAATTGGATATAAGCACACAAATAACTATAAATGAAATGAGCCATTTTCTGTGGAGAGGTATATCGTATAGCTGGTTACAGGACTGGAACTAGCGGCCTGTGGAAAACAGTCAATTGTTGTACACCTGTCATTCTTCAAGAGACAAGTGTATGTATTTAGCTTAGATCGTGGTTATGTAATATTTTGATTTTATAATGCTCTAAGATACACCTCAGACATACTAAATGTCCACACACCGTCCACTAACCCCGTGCTGTCTTATTTCATGCAGGACATATTTTTTTCTTAGCTGGTCGTATTTATTTTGGCCTGCTTAAAGGGACATTCCTGCGTTTGTTGCAATTTTGAAGATGTTATCGACTAACAGACTTTTTAACGATTATAATTACATATCAAATATATTTTTCTGCATAAATTATTAGTGGCTGTATATTAAAATGTGTTTTTGATAGTTCTAATATTTGTACTAGTTAAAATTTCATTTTATTTTCTAAAATAAATTTTTTCGTCCATACAAAATTATTTGAAGACAAAATCCAGTTTGAGCTTCTTACAAATATTAAGACGGCTAGAAACACATTGAATATACAGACACTGATATTCTAAACAAGAAAATATATTTAATATGCAAGTTTAATCGTAGAATATTTTATTAGTCAGAACAATCATACAATGCAGCAAATTCAGGAACGTCACTTTAAAGAAACACACAAATAACGGTAGGCCATATTGTGCTTCCTATTTCCTGCCATGTATATAATTAAAAGTACCATTCATCTAACACTTACCGTTGACTATGTAAATGTTTATTGTGCACAAAGCCAAAACAAGCGTGCGTAACGTGGCCGTTGTCGACCTTAATATTACATATGGCAAACATGTTGCAGTTTTTGCTTAATACTTTTTTAAAGTGTTAAAATCCTGTTCTACTAGTATGATCGTCCACAAACCATTGTACTCCCACGTGATATCATACCCGTTGAAGATCGTTCTTAATACTTGTTGTAGTGTTTTAACACATGTACTATAAACCACTCTACTACCACAAGACAGCATGCCTTTTGCAGGTTGTTCTTTATACGTGTTGTAGTATTTTAACACGTGTACTATAAACCACTCTACTACCACAAGACAGCATGCCTTTTGCAGGTTGTTCTTTATACGTGTTGTAGTATTTTAACACGTGTACTATAAACCACTCTACTACCACAAGACGTCATGTCTTTTGATAGGTTGTTCTTTATACGTGTTGTAGTATTTTAACACATGTACTATAAACCACTCTATTGCCAAATGACATCATGTCTTTTGCAGGTTGTTCTTTATACGTGCTATAGTGTTTTAACACCTGTACTATAAACCACTCTACTACCACAAGACAGCATGCCTTTTGCAGGTTGTTCTTTATACGTGTTGTAGTGTTTTAACACATGTACTATAAACCACTCTACTACCACAAGACAGCATGCCTTTTGCAGGTTGTTCTTTACACGTGTTGTAGTGTTTTAACACATGTACTACAAACCACTCTACTACCACAAGACAGCATGCCTTTTGCAGGTTGTTCTTTATACGTGTTGTAGTGTTTTAACACATGTACTACAAACCACTCTAATGCCAAATGACATCATGTCTTTTGCAGGTTGTTCTTTATACTTGTTGTAGTGTTTTAACACATGTACTACAAACCACTCTATTGCCAAATGACATCATGCCTTTTGCAGGTTGTTCTTTATACGTGTTGTTGTGTTTTAACACATGTACTACAAACCACTCTATTGCCAAATGACATCATGTCTTTTGCAGGTTGTTCTTTATACGTGTTGTAGTATTTTAACACATGTACTACAAACCACTCTATTGCCAAATGACATCATGTCTTTTGCAGGTTGTTCTTTATACTTGTTGTAGTGTTTTAACACATGTACTATAAACCACTCTACTACCACAAGACAGCATGCCTTTTGCAGGTTGTTCTTTATACGTGTTGTAGTGTTTTAACACATGTACTACAAACCACTTTAATGCCAAATGACATCATGTCTTTTGCAGGTTGTTCTTTATACGTGTTGTAGTGTTTTAACACATGTACTACAAACCACTCTATTGCCAAATGACATCATGTCTTTTGCAGGTTGTTCTTTATACGTGTTGTAGTGTTTTAACACATGTACTATAAACCACTCTACTACCACAAGACAGCATGCCTTTTGCAGGTTGTTCTTTATACGTGTTGTAGTATTTTAACACATGTACTACAAACCACTCTATTGCCAAATGACATCATGTCTTTTGCAGGTTGTTCTTTATACGTGTTGTTGTGTTTTAACACGTGTACTATAAACCACTCTACTACAACAAGACGTCATGTCTTTTGATAGGTTGTTCTTTATACGTGTTGTAGTATTTTAACACATGTACTATAAACCACTCTATTGCCAAATGACATCATGTCTTTTGCAGGTTGTTCTTTATACGTGCTATAGTGTTTTAACACCTGTACTATGTAGAGAATAATAAAGCTCGTGACAAGTGAAAATTAGTTCACTAGGGACATATAAATTTGATAATAACTGGTACCGAGCTTGTTATTCTATTTATTGCCCCAGCTATTTGTGGGGTTTCGATACAGCCTACATCGGCTACACGTGCATGTATATAGAAACGACGTAAATTACTTTACTGTTCTGGGTATTGCTATAAAGGGACAGACCTAGTTTCAACCCGTGAAAACTAACATGAAGTTTAGTTAATCTACAAACCTGCAACGCTTTTGGATAAAGTTACAATTGAGTGAAACATAAATATGTGACTTAGAAATGTTAAATTACCATCTAAAAATAGACTAAAACTCGATTCCATAACTTACTTCTCAGACGCACGTGCGTTTTTTTAAAATATGAGAAATGCATTTTGTGATATTAAAAACACCATGATGACCATAAACACTTCGAATGTACGGAAATGGATTATCTAAACAATAAAATATAAATAAAGTATGATTTCAGTGATCATAAACAGCTCTAATAGTAAAAAATATGCCTTAGTGTTTAAAAACTAGGGTATGTCCCTTTAACTTTGTATTTTATTCACAGTTCACAGATAATTTTCAAAACCCCAAAGTTCCATTATATTCTGTAAAAAAAAATATCTATAACGAATTGCAATAAACTACCATTAAAAGTTTAACACTAAAACCAAAAAGACGCAAGCGCTTTAAACTACGTGACGTCATTTTGTGTGCTTTGCCAAATCGTGATGACGTCATATTTTAGTACCGACAAGGTGACTGGTTTGTTGGCGTCAAATCGCCGAACAGTAGTGTACGTTAAACCAATGCATGATAATTACTCAGTGACAAATTATGATTTTTATTTTCCCCGTTACGAGTGCCTGCCGGGGTAATAAAAACCCCACTCTACTGCCACATGACGTCATCATACCTTCTGCAGGTTGTTCTTAATGCTGAATATCTTCAGGTATGCGTCTCCGCCCGTCGCCATCAAGTCTCCCGTCAACATCTTGAACGTGGTCGTCTTGCCCGCGCCGTTCTGTCCCAGGAGTCCGAAACACTCCTTCTCCGGGATGCCGAGGCAGAGGTGGTCGACGCTGACGAAATGTCCGTAACGCTTGTACAGGTTCACCAGCAGCACAGAGTCAGTGACCTGTGCAGAATGGAGAGGCGGCGTGTAGCTCAGAGGTAGATATGTCGTGTGATGGTTATAAGACTCCATCATATGTGGTCATGTGGGATAGAAAAAGAACACCCGAGGTGGTGGAAAGTTCGACTTAGAACGAGGCTTGCCGAGTCCCAGGGTCGAAATTTTCACCACCGAGGGTGTACTTTTTCTATCGCACATGACCACATATGATGAAGTCTTTTTCTCTCATTCATTCAGTAAATAAACCGTTATTTTACACGAATAGACAAAGATGGCTGAACAAGTAACTTTTTTTATTTGACCATTTTATTATAAATAAACTACACTATCATATTTATCATGTTTGTTTCATGTGTTAAATAAAATTTAACACTGCAAATTCACAAGATAGCTTTGATAATAAAGGTTTTAGTTACACAATATTAATTTAAAACTGTGTCTAATGACCTCACGTCACCACCTCACATTAATATGACGTCATATATTACCAACGACGTCATGTTAAAAGCAAGCACGTGATATCCCATGTAAGATAGAAATTTCTTACATGGCTTTATTTCATGGGATAGCTTTGTTCTATGTACCCGAGGATGAGAGAAAAAAAAATCATTTTTTTCTTTCTTTCTTTCTCCCATCCAAAACACATTGTTACGTCCTGTCCTGTATAGAAAGGAGAGCATGGATGTAACTCAGATGTAGAGGTGAAGTGTTACGGGTTATAGGATCGATACCCCGTCGGTAGACTGGCTCTTTTTGTGGGTTTTGTTTCAGTTCCCTTCTCCAATTCCAAATCACTGAGTTACGTCCTGCCCTTTATAAAACGTAGATGTGGAATGTAGGTTAGTGGTAGAGCGCTTGCCCGAAATGTGATGGGTTATAACATTGGAAGACTGTTTTGTGTTTTCCCCATCTCAAACAGTGCCACACAACTGGTACATCAAACACTGGGGTATGTACTGCCATGCCCTTGGGGGGGGGGGAGTTTGTTTTGTTCAGGGATACAAATAGAGCACATAGCTTTATTAATCATCGGCTATTGGATGTCAAACATTTCGTTATCTTCACAAATTGCCCAATGGGCCCATCGACAGAGATTGATCCAACACTGACCGCAGATCAGGCCAGTGCTTTATGTTCTCCCCGCACGTACACACACACACACACACACACACACACACACACACGGACACACACACACAGACACATACACACACACCACACACATACACACACTCACCACACACACAGACACACACATACACACACGTACACACACACACACACACAGACATACCACTCGCTTGAGGTGCTTGAATCAAAGGATTAATTCCCTCGGTGGGCCAGTTTTCAGATTATATATTATACATATGTTTTTCATCTGACCCATTACCCCACGATTGGTATTAAAGGTATTGGTATTGGTATGTGCTGTCCTGTCTGTTTCCTCAGAAGACAATATATTGCAATTACCAAATCTTGGACATACAATAGTCAGTGCTCTATATGTAGAGAAGACAGGGGTGTCGATGTTATCTGCCTCCTCTCCAGTGCGACATCACCATCATCTGACTGGAAAGATAAACGTGCTCTAGTGGTGTCACTAAACAAAGCAGATCTTTACCTGCAAGGTAGACAGAGGGGTCGATGTTATCTTCCTCCTCTCCAGTGCGACATCACCATCATGTGACTGGAAAGATAAACGTGCTCTAGTGGTGTCACTAAACAAAGCAGATCTTTACCTGCAAGGTAGACAGAGGGGTCGATGTTATCCGCCTTCTCTCCTCTGCGACGTCGCTGTCCTCATTCTCCAGACCCTTCTTTGAGATTCTACCCGACGGACAGATGAGGTACAGCAGTCGCTGCAGTAGGTGATATTCCAGCAGGATGCACAGCACCAGGAAGATGGCGCCCTGGGCGGCCATGGCTGCAAAGGGCTGCCCAACAGCAGGGGGGTCCCAGGCGAGGATATTCTCATTGAATGGCAGACATACATCGCCACAGTTTCCTGAAACAGAAATCACAGAGTGTATCACGTGGAACCAATCCTTGCTAAATCACAAAAGTCACACGATGTCAGATATTGCCATGGTTAGGGCGTCACATGGAGCCAATTCTTGCTGAATGATAAACGTTGCACGATGCCAGGTGCTAAGGATAGGGCATTGCTAAGATTAGGGCGTCACATGGAGCCAAGTCTTGCTGAATGATAAACGTCACACGATGCCAGGCGATAAGGTTCGGGCATTACTAAGGTTAGGGCGTCACATGGAGCCAATTCTTGCTGAATAATAAACGTCACATGATGCCAGGCGATAAGGTTCGGGCATTGCTAAGGTTAGGGCGTCACATGGAGCCAATGATCAACGTTGCACGATGCCAGGCACTGACGCTATGGGATATTCTTTTCTTCTTTTTTTTTTTTTTTTTTTTTTTTTTTTTTTTTTTTTTTGCATTTTGCATTTTGCCAGAATTGTAAACCAGATTTAATATAGATAGTTTGGGATTTCCGTCTCATAATCTTACACAGAGGGCATCCTTTGGAGCAAAAAAATTAAAGTTTGTTTTGTTTAACGATCCCACTAGAGCACATTGATTTATTAATGATCAGCTGTTGGATGTCAAACATTTTGTAATTTTTACATATATAGTCTTAGAGAGGAAACTCGCTACATGTTTCAAGTATCAAGGGATCTTTTATATGCACTATCCCACAGGAACAATAGCACATACGACGACCTTTGATGTACCAGTCGCGGTGCACTGGTGTGAACCCTTTGGAGAAAATTATTACTAAACTGTAAACGACACTCGATGTCAGGCACTGAAGTTTGGGGATTTTTTTTTTTTTTAGGATTTTGCCAGAATTATAAACATGATTTAATATAAATATATTGGGATTCCGTCTGATAATCTTACACAGAGGGCATTATGTGGAGCAAATCACTGCTGAATAATAAACTTCACACAATGCCAGTCATTGAAGTTAGGGTTATTGTTTTTGTTTTGTTTTCTAAATATATGCTTCTAAGATTCTGACAGAATTATAGACATGATTTAATATAGGTATCTTGGGATTCCGTCACATAATCTTACACTTTAGACCCAAAATCTGTGATTCACAGAAGAAGGGAATCCTGCTAAATTTTCGGCCTGTAATATTTAAAAACGTTGTTGTTGTTTTTTTAAAGATTATTTTTTAAATGTATCGAAAATGGTCAAACTTTCACTGAATGTATTTAATAGGATAAACTAATATATATATATATATATATATATATATATATATATATATATATATGCACACACACACACACAGTGTTCTCGCTGGGTAAAAATTAAAGGAAGGCGGCCACACCCTAAAAAAAAAAAAAAAAAAAAAAAACCCACCAAAAAACGTAAAGTAAAAACAAACCTTTTTTTTTAAATGGGGGTGGGGGGGGGGGGGAGCTTGGTGGTTGCCATGTTGTTGTGTGTTCATAGACTTTGTGGAAAGACATACTCCTTATTTTTATTACAAAAAGTTTATACGAAATACAAGCAGACTCGTCTTTTAATTGAACCGAAGATGTTATAACTGTTATCAGTCTGATATTCACTGGCAGTTCCGGTTTTGCTGAACCGATCCAAGTTTTAATATTATTATTTTAATAAAGATTTGAAGATATACGAAAAACAAAGAAGACATTTGTGTGATCCCCTAATGTCGAAAACATTTTTTGTTATTCCCATCTTCATCAAATGAATCGATCGCTGTGATAAAATATTATCGCAAACTGATAAAAAGTGGTTTCGTTTTTGTAGTGGCGGTGTATATATTATTTGGCATGATGAATGATTATAATGCTAAACACTACCACTTCCGGTGATTTTATAAGCGGTGATATCCCCTCAATACTAAAAGTTTACAATATGCTATAAGAACTGCTGAATAAACAGAATGACAGAAATGACAGAAAGTAAAAATTGTCAGTTACAATCAAATATATCTGTAACTGAGGACAAAATATCAGACGACAGTTAGTGGAAACAAAAGATAGAGTGACCGTTCTGATCACGTGGCAAATTTGGCGCCAAATAAGTGTGTGTTGTGGGGGGGGGGGGGGGGTGTTTCAGTCGGAGATTTCCAAATCCATAAAAAATTAAAATGTTTTCATTGCTCAAATAAAATATAACTTTTATTGTTTGTATTAAACATACAGATGGATACAGGTATGGGACAAAATAGAGGCTGTTAAAAATGCTATTAAATTACGTTACGGTAACTATCGTAAATGTTTCGTCAGTTGCTTTTTCGTACACAACGCGGCTTGTACGGCATTGGTAATATATGACGTCATACCAATGCGCATATCTAGTTTTAGATCGATATTTTGTTACTAAAACCTTCATTATTAAAGCTATCGTGTTAATTTGTAGTGTTAAATTATATTTAACACATGAAACAGACGCGGCAAATATCATAGTGTAGTTTATTTATGACAAAACGGTCAAATAAAGAAGATAGTTTTTCAGCCATCTTTGTTCGTGTAAAATGACGATTTGTTTATGGAATGGATGGGAGAAAAAGACTCCATCATATGTGGTCATGTGGGATAGAAAACGTATACCCTCGGTGGTGGAAATTTCGACCCTGGGACTCGGCAAGACAGCTCGAAATTTCCACCACGTCGGGTGTACTTTTTCCATCCCACATAACCACATACTATGATCGAGTCTATTAATCTATATTGGTAAGTTTTCAAAGTATTAATTGGAAAATAGTCCATATTTTACAAGCTATCTTAGCGCTATAAAGTAGTAAACCATCGCAACCTATCATATTCTAATGGGATGTGCTATATTGACGTCACAGCCTATGTTGCTTTTACAATTGTTTAGCGCTAAGATATCTTCGAAAATGCGTACCAAGGTTTTGAATCTACTGCACCGGATCACACGGCAGGCCTAACAGAAATAATTGACTTTAAATACATTTAACGTGGATGATGGTGCCGGGTATACATACCATTCAGAATTCTCCTCTACAGTGAGATCAGAGCTGACTTATAACTTACCCTTACAACTTGTCCTCCTAGAGTGAGAACAGAGCTGGCTTATAGCTTGCCCTTACAGCATGCTCCGCTAGAGCAAGAACAGAGCTGACTTATAGCTTACCTTTACAGCATTCTCCTCTAGAGTGAAATCAGAGCTGACTTATAGCTTACCCTTACAGCTTGCCCTCCTAGAGTGAGAACAGAGCTGGCTTATGACTTACCCTTACAGCATTCTCCTCTAGAGTGAGAACAGAGCTGACTTATAACTTACCCTTACAGTTTGCTCCACTAGAGTGAGAACAGAACTGGATTATAGCTTACCCTTACAGAATTCTCCGCTAGAGTGAGAACAGAACTGGATTATAACTTACCCTTACAGCTTGCCCCCCTAGAGTGAGAACATAACTGGCTTATAGCTTACCCTTACAGCATGCTCCGCTAGAGTGAGAACAGAACCGGATTGTAACTTACCCTTACAGCATGCTCCGCTAGAGTGAGAACAGAACTGGATTATAGCTTACCCTTATAGCATGCTCCGCTAGAGTGAGAACAGAACTGGATTATAGCTTACCCTTACAGCATGCTCCGCTAGAGTGACAACAGAGCTGGATGATAGCTTACCCTTACAGCATGCTCCTCTAGAATGAGAACAGAACCGGATTATAACTTACCCTTACAGCATGCTCCGCTAGAGTGAGAACAGAACCGGATTATAACTTACCCTTACAGCATGCTCCGCTAGAGTGAGAACAGAACCGGATTATAACTTACCCTTACAGCATGCTACGCTAGAGTGAGAACAGAGCTGGATGATTGCTTACCCTTAGATAATTCTCCTCTAGAGTGAGAACAGAACTGGATTATAGCTTACCCTTACAGCATTCTTCTCTAGAGTGAGAACAGAACTGGAGTATAGCTTACCCTTACAGCATGCTCCTCTAGAATGAGAACAGAACCGGATTATAACTTACCCTTACAGCATGCTCCGCTAGAGTGAGAACAGAACCGGATTATAACTTACCCTTACAGCATGCTCCGCTAGAGTGAGAACAGAACCGGATTATAACTTACCCTTACAGCATGCTCCGCTAGAGTGAGAACAGAGCTGGATGATTGCTTACCCTTAGATAATTCTCCTCTAGAGTGAGAACAGAACTGGATTATAGCTTACCCTTACAGCATTCTTCTCTAGAGTGAGAACAGAACTGGAGTATAGCTTACCCTTACAGCATGTTCCACTAGAGTGAGAACAGAGCCGGATTATAGCTTACCGTTACAGCATGCTCCGCTAGAGTGAGAACAGAACTGGATTATAGCTTACCCTTACAGCATGCTCCGCTGGAGTGAGAACAGAGCTGGATTATAACTTATCGTTACAGCATGTTCCACTAGAGTGAGAACAGAGCCGGATTATAGCTTACCGTTACAGCATGCTCCGCTAGAGTGAGAACAGAACTGGATTATAGCTTACCCTTACAGCATGCTCCGCTGGAGTGAGAACAGAGCTGGATTATAACTTATCGTTACAGCATGTTCCACTAGAGTGAGAACAGAACCGGATTATAACTTACCCTTACAGCACGCTCCGCTAGAGTGAGAACAGAGCTGGATTATAGCTTACCCTTACAGCATGCTCCAATAGAGTGAGAACAGAGCTGGATTATAACTTACCCTTATAGCATGCTCCGCTTGAGTGAGAACAGAACTGGATTATAGCTTACCCTTACAGCATTCTTCTCTAGAGTGAGAACAGAACTGGAGTATAGCTTACCCTTACAGCATGTTCCACTAGAGTGAGAACAGAGCCGGATTATAGCTTACCGTTACAGCATGCTCCGCTAGAGTGAGAACAGAACTGGATTATAGCTTACCCTTACAGCATGCTCCGCTGGAGTGAGAACAGAGCTGGATTATAACTTATCGTTACAGCATGTTCCACTAGAGTGAGAACAGAGCCGGATTATAGCTTACCGTTACAGCATGCTCCGCTAGAGTGAGAACAGAACTGGATTATAGCTTACCCTTACAGCATGCTCCGCTGGAGTGAGAACAGAGCTGGATTATAACTTATCGTTACAGCATGTTCCACTAGAGTGAGAACAGAACCGGATTATAACTTACCCTTACAGCACGCTCCGCTAGAGTGAGAACAGAGCTGGATTATAGCTTACCCTTACAGCATGCTCCAATAGAGTGAGAACAGAGCTGGATTATAACTTACCCTTATAGCATGCTCCGCTTGAGTGAGAACAGAGCTGGATTATAGCTTACCCTTACAGCATGCTCCGCTAGAGTGAGAACAGAGCTGTATTATAGCTTACCCTTACAGCATGCTCCGCTAGAGTGAGAACAGAGCTGGATTATCACTTACTCTAGCATGCTCCGCTAGAGTGAGAACAGATCCGGATTGTAACTTACCCTTAAAGCATGCTCCACTAGAGTGAGAACAGAACTGGATTATAGCTTACCCTTACAGCATTCTCCTCTAGAGTGAGAACAGAACTGGACTATAGCTTACCCGTACAGCTTGCTCCACTATAGTGAGAACAGAGCTGGCTTATAGTGTACCCTGACAGCATGTTCCACTAGAGTGAGAACAGAACCGGATTATAACTTACCCTTACAGCATGCTCCGCTAGAGTGAGAACAGAGTTGCTTGTAATTGAGTTTGGCACACGCCGCCAACACGTTTTGGTTCATTCGAAGATCAATAATTGCTTTCCCGAAGCAGAACTGTGGCATGAGACCAGTCATGACATGCCCGACGATTTCAACCGTCTGCTTGTGCTCATCAGGCAGCATTCGCAGAATAAGCCATGCTACCTGTGATAACAAACCTGTTAAAAGCAATAAGAAAGAAGAATTTGCATAATAAACCATGCTATCTGCGAGCACAAACCTGTTAAAAGCAACAAGAAAGAAGAATTTGCACAATAAACCATGCTACCTGCGAGCACAAACCTGTTAAAAGCAACAAGAAAGAAGAATTTGCATAATAAGCCAAGCTATCTGCGAGCACAAACCTGTTAAAACCAATAACAAAGAAGAATTCGCACAATAAGCCATGTTACCTGCGAACACAAACCTGTTAAAAGCTAAACGATGAATAACAGGACATTTGAAATTTCCTTTTCATTTTCTTTGAACTTAGAGGGAATAAATATCCTGACTTTTCAGCGATTGTTCAGTATATATATATATATATATATATATATATATATATATATATATATATATATATATATATATATATATACACACACACACACACACAAAGAAACAAATTAAGCACCCCCTGTATTTTTCACAATGACTTGTCTTACGAGGTTTGGCGTTGAAAGCCTGATAACATAACCTCGGAAAACAAATGTTTTGCAAGAATACATCTTTGACAGTAATATGCTGTATGTGAGCCCAAAACTGAGGCACAATAAGTATGGAGGTGCAGAGTCAGAAACACAAGTCAACATCATGATTGATGATGAAAAATATCATTTGAAGTTCACAGACGACATTCATGACACAAATCATCAATAGCAGCTTCCACCCTTCGTCTCATCCCTCCAGTAAGTCGTCTGATCTGCTGCATGGGCAACTGCTGCCATTCTCGATGAAGAGCTGCCTCTAATTGTGCCGGAGTCTGTAGAGGTGGGATCAGTGCCTGTACTCGACGCCCCAAGATGTCCCAAACATGCTCTAGTGGGTTTAGGTCAGGACTCCTGGCCGGCCAGGGCAGGGTCGTCACAGCTTTAGTTTGGAGTAAACCTGTTACTGCTCGGGAACGATGTGGCCTAGCTTTGCCATCCATGTACAGAGGTCTGGTGGCGAGTGGATGGTTGTCAAAATGCGACACAACAACTGGTTGCAGGACGTTACGAATGTACCGATCACCACTGAGGTTGCCTTGGATGGTGACAAGATCCAGCTTATAATCATGTGATAGGCAACCCCAAATCATTACTGAACCTTCACCACACAAGGTCATAGGTCGTATGTTCCTGAGTGTGTAGGCAGCATTTTTATGTCTCCAAACTCTCAATCGGCCATTCGTGACATGGAGCAGGAACCAGCTTTCGTCGGACCAATGGACTCTTCTCCAGGACCTCAGATTCCAACACCACGCTAAATGGCGTCTCCCATGATGATCAGCAAGAAAGGGACGCTTGATGACCCTTCTGGCCTTCAATCCCACAAATTGCAGACGATTCCTCACTGTTCTGGGTGACATCCGTCTATTGGGTAACCATTGGCTCTTCAGAACAGGAGACGTAGCAAAGGGTTGACGACGTATGCGCCGAAGCAGGGCCCTGTCCTCGCGCTGTGGCGTCAGCCACGGTCTCCCTGGCCGTGGGAGATCCTTTACAGCATTGATATGCCCGTGTTTTCGTATCAGTCTGCTGATTATGGTATAATGATGCCCCATTTGACGTCCTATACTTTTGAAGGTCATGTTGGTCGCATGCATATCAATAATACGCCATCTTTGGGCCTCTGATAACCGTCGACGTGCCATATTCAACAATTACACTTCAACAATGCAAGACAGTGATGTTAAATGGCAACAATTGCAGTGTATTGATACTGCATTTTGAGCACAGCATGGGTGGCATGATGGATGTGCATGTTGTTCTGTTGTGGGACGTCACAATTGTCATTGTACTCTCCTATTATTTCGATGGAACACCATTCTTGACATATTCGTCATGTAATTTGCAGTTTTTACGAATGGGGCCATTTCAGTACTAATTAAATCTAGGGATGCTTAACTTTTTTCTTTGTGTGTATATGTATATATATATATATATATATATGTATATGTATATGTATATATATATATATATATATATATATATATATATATATATATATATATATAAAGATAGAATTTCACAACGTTTTAATGGAATAAGCGCCTTTTACCCGTGACGGGTTCATCAGTTCCATATACATGACGTCATCTACAGCGGGAGGTAAGTTCGATGACGTCATGACAATTCTTACAATAAAAAAATGCATACCACAAAGCTCGTGACAATGATAATAACTGGTAACTCGTTTATTATCCTCCCGTTATATATGAAGAGCTTAGATGCAAAACGCTCCATATCCATTTTTTCTGTTTTGAGTAAATGAGCATTTGTTCTTGAAACCTTCTAATAAAATGAAATCACAGCAAAAATCCGAATATGGATAAAGAATGATAAACTGAAATATTGAGCAAAATTTCAAAAATCAAACTTTATTAACTTTCTTATAAAATACAATTTTTTAATTTATTTTGTTTCAAAATGCTCCATATCCATTAAACACTTTGGATAAAAGATTTCATAACTAACGACTAAAAGCAGGATTTTAAAATGTGCAATGTCTTGAATATTAACAAACATAATACTGAACAAATAATTTAACTTTTGTGACATAAAAGTATTTAAGTTTGGCGGGTTATTTTGTCATAAATGAAAAAAAATATCACCCAATCCCTTCCGTTGTAATAGTAGGTTTCCCCATGTTTCTTTTGCATAATGTAGTCCCAAACAATGGATGGTTTTCAGTATGAAGTTGTTTTTATACACTGTTTTGGGGCGGTGTGGGGCCAGAGATGAAAGTTCATTAAATTCAATCGTCTGAGGTGAGTTTACCTGCCATGCATACATTTACTACAGTACCATGTGTGCACGTAATCAATGGCGTTTTGCCGTCGCCACTGTGAAGCATTTTTTTTTTTTTTTTCACGCTTGTGGGTCTCAGGATTTCTTATACGCTTCCTTCCAACTGACAATAATACAACTGGCTCAGCGATTTCATCAAAGTCGTTCATTTTACTCTCGGTATCAAATAAAAACTACAAAAAATCCCGCGCGTTAATCTTCATTACCTGGGCGCAGCCATTTTGGATAAATGGTGTTCTCTAATTAGCGGATGGAATATGGAACGTACTGTCTAAAAACTGGACTGGCGCATGGAGCGATTTGGAAAAAAAATGCTTTTTTCATGAAGTCATTGGATGGGTTAAGGAGCGTTTTGACCAATTTCCGGAATAAGGTCTTGATTTTAATACCAACTAGCTACCAAGACTGCATGTTAACTCAGTTTGCACCAAAATGGCGTATGGAGCGTTTTGCATCTAAGCTCTTCATATATTCCCGTTTGAGCTACTTACAAAACAAATATTAGGACGACCAGAAACACAAATATATATATATATACATACATACATACATTGATATTCTGAAAAAGAAAATAGTCGTCTCAAAATGTTATCGGCCAAAAACATCTTACAATACAGCAAATTTAATACAGGATAGCTTCTTTAATAATAATAATAATAATAATAATAATAATAATAATAACATTTACATTCTGCATTATTCATATCCTATCAACATTGTTTTAAAACCTTAAATTTAAAGTGAATCTGCTCGAAGCAAAAGTTAGTTCTATCCATGACAAAATTTGAAATGTCGTGGCCATGTTGAATGTTGTCGATCATCTTGGAAGTTGCTAAAATGTATATTGTATGCCAATATTTGTTAAGCAATACCATTATATGCATATCATCGGCTAGTTTTGCATCACATTAATGATATAACTTCAACTGGAGACGTTTATCAGAAATTACTGTTAAGCTTTGTTAAATCCGTCTTACGTTTCTTAATGCAGGTGTTCGCGGCGGGCGTTTCCGTGGTCTATGCAACGGTATTCTAATATGCAAAGGTTTTCCAAAATGGTTGACCAAAACAGGAAAAATGTTTTACTTTGTATTAATCTCAAACTGTGAAAATAAGGTCTTGAAACGATTAGTACCTTTCAAAAAACAAAAAATACATCCTTATAAAATTTAATGCACAAAACAAAACAGTGAAAATATTTTCAAAAAAACATTTAGAATTAGGTCTGCTTGCCGATAAAATGATATTTATTTCTGTTAATTCCTATAAGTAGATACACATTTGAATTTTTCAAAAGGATAATTAATTAGTTCCAGAGTGGGTATGCTAAAAAAATTTAACAGTTTTGTTTTAAAAGGTAAATGAAAAACGTTTGGCAGCTATATCTGTTCGCAACAAGTCACTTTTCAAAGACGTTAGCTAACGTTCGGTTTGCTCGCAGCGAACAGTCCGTTTCTTGACGCTAACGACAAAACATTTTGCGAATGCCCATGTTAAGAAACGTAGGGCTGGATCATGGCAGCTACTTTGAATTAGTATCACATTTGAAGTTACTAGTATTGTATGATATTTACATTCTATATTATGCATATATATTAACACACGGTTACAAAAAAAAAAAGAAGAAAAAGAGTACAGTTTGTTTTATTTAACGAAGCCACTAGAGCACACTGATTTTTTATCTTATCATTGGCTATTGAACGTCAAACATATGGTCATTCTCACACTGTATTTTAGAGGAAACCCGCTGTCACCACATAGGCTACTCTTTTACGACAGGCAGAAAGGGATGTTTTATTTGCTCTTCCCACAGGCAGGATTGCACAAACCATGGCCTTTGTTGAACCAGTTATGGATCACTGGTCAATACAAGTGGTTTACACCTACCCATTGAGCCTTGCGGAGCACTCACTCAGGGTTTGGGGTCGGTATCTGGATTAAAAATCCCATGCCTCGATTGGGATCCGAACTCAGTACCTACCAGCCTGTAGGTCGATGGCCTGTCCACGACGCCACCGAGGCCGGTACACGGTTACAAGCTAGCAGATAATGGTTACTACAATATGTAACAAAAGGTTCTATATACGACAAGGTATGAACATGCTGTGACCACTATGATATTTATGGGACCATTTTGGATGTTACGATTGACAGTCCACGCCTAAATCTGTGAAACATTTTAACAAAAATACATTTACTGACTGTGACTTAACTAATTCAGGCTATATAACACTTATAGTAGAGAGAAATATGTTTCACATAATGACCGCCAATTGTGTCAAGGTGAATATGGGTCCCAATCTTAAAATAACAATTTGTAGAATCATTGCGGTAAATTTTATGTTTGTGCAATCAAATGCACAGTACCTTTGTATCTAACGTTTGTGAAATTCTATACTGCATTATAAATCTAAAACAAATGTTGAAAAATTATATTTTAGTTTGTGAATATATCGTTTTAATTTAATAAAATTCACGAATTAAACAAGAAATCACAATAAAACCACTACAAAAAACCTGGTCGTGATAATCGCTGTACTAAGTAAGTATTGTATTGTATTGTATTGTATTGTGTCTGTGTGTGTGTGTGTGTGTGTGTGCGTGCGTGCGTGCGTGCGTGCGTGCGTGCAAGAGAGAGAGAGAGAGAGAGAGAGAGAGAGAGAGAGAGAGAGAGAGATGTGTGCATTGTGTGGTGTGCGTGCATGTTCCTGTGTGCGTCCACATCTGTGTTCAGACGTGTAATAAATAAAAATAAAAAAACGGAAAGAACAAAACGAGCAAACCACAAACCCATGAAGATGGTCAACACCAGACAACAGGTCAGTCCCGTGGCCGGCGACTTGAACAGCAACTGTACCAGGTACATCTGTGGAAGCACTGCCCACCCATGCAGGAGAAAGTCGGCGACGACGATGGCGAAATTCGGCCACCACTCCACATACACGTCGGGCTGGAATCCGAGAAATACGCCCAGCATCACGGCGCTGGTTAGAGTGTAGATCAGGTAGTCCCAGGCCCAGGTGGAGACCCAGAAGATGAACGGGCTGACGCCGCTGACTACCTGCAGGTGCTTGGCGCCCACCTGCCGCTCGTGGATGAGGAAGAAGACGACGCTGGCCGTCAGGAAGGACATCCCGAAGCCGAGCAGCAGTGCAACAATGAATCCTGACACTAAGTCCAAAGTCAGGTTTTCGCGCTGTTCTAATTCTCTCTCCATGGGAAGCGGACTGTTGTACGCCACGATCCCGTGGTCGTCGTCCTTGGTTACGAAGGCGGCGACGGCATTCATGATGTACGCCATGGAGATGGGCAGGGTGTGAATGGGCTGACCGTTGTAATACGCAGTGGCGTACCGCCTGACGATCCCAGCATTGGGCCCGGCACGCTCGTCGAATTCCGCTCCTATCATCACACGTTTGTTGTAGCTCGCCAGACCCATGTCCTCTGCTTTCTTGAGGAAATAATCTGAGATGTTTCTGTACATCTTCCTGTCAATTCGATCGGGTTCGTGGTCTCTCGAAACCAGGCTGCTGTACACGTCTGCTAAGTGGGACGTTTCTTCCGAGCTGGTTACTCCGGATGTGTACGGAACCGATGTCTTGCCAAACGGTGCCAGGGATAGTTTCATCGAAGGCACTTCGGCATCCTTTGTGTTATTAGCTGTATCAACAAACATTGCTAAAACAGCAAAACTAATGGGCAGCAGCATCTGGAACAGTCCCATTAGGATGGTTCGTTTGGTGTATATAGCTTTCTTAACGAACAGTGCCTTGAACCGGGACCGCCCTAGAGAACAGCCTGTTTTCAGAACCACGCGGCGAATTGCTGTAAGAATATAATGATATATGATTTAGTCAATATGTGTGACGGCATACTACATTTGTTTCAATTGTGGGATGAGGACATATTACTGATGAAGGCTACTTGAGACCGATGACCAAATAACAAATTAAAATGTTAATTTAAGTGTTATAGAATAAATGAAATTCACCATTCGTTTTTAATATGTAATATATATATATATATATATATATATATATATAGAGAGAGAGAGAGAGAGAGAGAGAGAGAGAGAGAGAGAGAGAGAGAGAGAGAGAGAGAGAGAGAGAGAGAGAGAGAGGATTCGTCACTCGTATTTTTTAATATGGGAAATATCAACCTCTGCCTGTTAAACTGTATTTGTCTCAGCAGAGCCTCGACAAATACAGATTAACGAAGCCTCGGTTGATATTTCCCATATTAAAAAATACGAGTGACGAATTCTATTTATCATATCACTGTCAATTTTGTTTATTTTCCACTTAAATGATTAATAAACAAAACCCCAACGCTCGGACGTAACAATCTGTTATGACGTATGAATACATGTACATGTCAATCACTCAGCTGATAATCGGTTTGTCAATACACCTTGAAGGTTATCTATGCTTTCTGAAACTAGGTTAAAAGCGGAAACAAAGATTGAAGCTAGTTAAACAATTTAATACTAATTTAACAGTTTTATATATAAACAATGAAATTATAATAAAATAATTGACAATAGCCAAATTTTTCAAAATAACTTTTCGCGGTATTTTGCTGAGTACTACGTCATTGTCAGACATAGGCCTATCTACGTCACTGACCTATTTAAGGGCTTCATCAAGTTCAGTCTGAGTCTGAATCACTGTCGAAAATGATTCTTCGTCGTTTTAGGGTTCAACAGGACTTTTAGGCTAAGCCACATTTATTACGATGTTGCCCCCACTGACATTGCCTCCAAACATGGTGTTCACACCGCCGCAAATATTGATGATCTTTGATTGTTTAGAATTTAAGTGTCGTCGGATTTCCTTTGAAGACGAACACGCGGGAACCAAACTTGAGTATTCACCAGATGTAGATGGCGCTGACAGAATGTGCGACAGTTCTTTGTGTTGGTCGTGATTTATATGGCAGTATGCATTAACTGAATGGATATTTTTGTGTCCTGTTATCTGCATGATTTGATGAGCAGGAACGTGATTGTCGTTCAGTTTTTGGACCAGATATTTGTGTGCAGAGTGCTTCGTCAGGAGTTTAGTGGTACAAATATTACCACTCGAACGCATGTTTTTCATCAGTCCAGCAAGTTTATTTCTACTAATGCATTGCCTGAGGAACCACTGTTCTCCTGCTTTCGGCATACCGAGTGTGTGTGTAGCAATGTAGAATGGGTCGTCAGTTTCGCGGTCGTTTTGAAGAATAAAACTTGAAAACTTCAACGGGACATCGAAGACGAAGGGTATTTTGTGTGTTTGCCTACATTTTTGGAATAACGTCTCTGCAATCGCGGGGATTTTCGCCAGGGCGGGTTTTTTCCTGCCTCATGGACAGCTGTAAATATTCGTGACCATCATCGTCATGCAAAATTGAAACGCCACCCCAACGCATTTTATAGTGATCGTTCACTCCCCAGAGGCCAAAATGGATGGCATTGAAAAGCCAGAGACAGTTTATTACACTCATAGGCTTGTTAATACCAATGACACCATTTTCCCACAACTGTTCAATCTCGTTGTCATTAAGTGGGTCGGCACGCAGAGACAGACTGCCCAGTCCGGATTTCTTGAATTCAATTTTTCGGGATTTTAGGACCTCTCTGGATTGTGAAAATTCAATAGATGATGTTATTGAAAATCCATATCGCCTACGTTTCAGTGTTCTTTCGATACTGCTTTGGAAAGAGGTAAGACTGTTCGGTTCCTAATGTCCCCCGGTTTCTTTTCGTACACTGATGTAAAACTTGCACAGAATTACATCGAGTTCTTTCGGGGGGCATTTCATGTATTGGTCTGGACTCATTGATCGATTGTAGATAGGTTTTCAAAAATGTGCTTGTCGTATAGAGGTTTTTTGGCAGTATTCTTATTTTCATTTTCTGTAATGACATTACCAATCATCGTATCATCTACTTCTACAAATCTACGAGTTTTGTTTTTGGGCCTGCCGGATTGTGGCGTCTGCTTCGATGTCCGTGGATCTACCCTATCCCCTGTTTGCACTAACTGTAAACGTTCTGGTGACAATTCAGCTTGATAACTGGACCCGTCAATCATAACTATATAATTACCGGAAGGTAGAGTTGCTTTCATTGTAGCACTTCCTTTTTTATCGATAGTAACGCTATCTCCGACTTCAAAAGACGCCATGTTTGTTTGTCAACAATTTTGACAGGTGAAAATAGTTCTACGTTTTCGGTATATAATTTGCATAATAATGTAATTTGCATACTTATGTTCTAAATATTTGCATACTTATGTCTCAAAATATGTGATTTATGTAATGGGCGTGCCCAATGCTATTCCTTAGTAGTGATGTGATATATATATATATATATATATATATATATATACATATATACATATATATATATATATGCCGAGACTACCGAAGTTTATATATATATATATATAGTGAAACGGAATATGCCCGTACTTTGATCAAATACAAAAAACACAGTTGAATTGTAAATGTCTTATTTACAAATTAACACAGCGGAAATGGTTACTTCGCTAATTTATAATAGGTTGCAAATAGTGTCAGGTTTCAGAATGAATTTATATAATTATAATATTCTGTAAGTTAAGAAATAATTATTAAGAAACAAGAAAGTATTCTTAATTGGCTGTTCTACAAATAATAATTATGAAATAGCGAGTATTTGCAACCTATTTCTGGGTTCATTATGGTGGACTGGGTACGACGAACATACACAGAGAATGACGTCATGTACCAGCGGACACGTAGGCAGTCAGTCACGTGGTACACTTCCACCCGTATAAAAGAGGCGGAGCGCAGAGCTTTCACTGGCTTGTGGATTCCCCAAGTCCGAAGACACACAGGATGGAACTTAGAACCAGCAGGAATGGAATGGTCACCAGTACACAAGGAAATGGGATGCAGATATGCATAGGAAATAAACAATTCATCGCTTATACAAAAGGGATGCATGGTGCATAAGAAGCACAGTAGAGTGCACAAGTACGCAACAGAGGCGCAAAGGAGCGCACGAGAGTGCTGAAGGATGCAGTAGAGGTGCATAGGAGCGCAAAAGAGCGCACGGCACAAAAGGGCGCATGGCGCAAAAAGGGTGCAAAGGAGCGCACGGCACAAAATGGCGCAAAAGGACTAAAAAGGACGCAAAAGAGCGCACGGCGCAAAAGGGCGCATGGCACAAAAGGACGCAAAAGTGTGCATGGCGCAAAAGAGAGCACGGCGCAAAAGGACGCAAAAGAGCGCATGGTGCAAAAGGGCGCAAAAGGACGCAAAAGAGCGCACAGCACAAAAAGGGCGCAAAAGGATGCACGGTGCATAGGAGCGCAGTGTGAATACAAGTAAAAGGAATTTTAGCAAACTACCTAATAGATAGGGATACTTAGTGATGAATCCCAAGAAGTCTATGTGACGTTTGCGATCCTGTACGCTACATCATTTTGGTGACACTGTGAGCAGACCAGATAGGAAGTACAGAAATAGGGACTTCTGACTATCGGGTTGGATGCTGATGTTCACAATATAGATGTACCTAGGGAGTTGCAGACCGCTACCGATCCATTTCCTGCTGATTATCCTTGGACGGGAGTGCTTGGTTGTGCTGTACTTCTAATCAAGACGAGGACTTGTAGTTCGTCTACCGGAGACACACGGGCTAAAGGGCTCTCTACCCGAAGAAACCATAACGAAACCATAACCTTCGTGTTTAGGCAGGGTGCCCCGTTACAATATATATTATATATATATATATATATATATATATATATATATATATATATATATATATAGAAATTTCGGTATTCTCGGCATACACAAATTAACAAAGACTTCATTGATATTATCCATATCAAAAACCACTTAGAACACCAATCCCAACATATCTGCATCAATTTCATCATCTAAACTAGAGGAATAATTATGGATAACACTATCCTACAAGATCGATTATGGATTTCTATAATCAATCATCACATCAGTAGAGAACAACCGATCAATGTTTGATTATAATCGGCCATTGGAGCGTCACTAGTAAATGTTACTGTTAAAGGAGTCGTTATCGTCGGAAACGTGAACAGTCGTTATCTCAGAATGTTGTTTAAATTGTTTACTCTAATGAACACTGTATTTGTGGATGTTACCGTTAAAGGAGTCGTTATCGTCGGAAATGCCAATGGTTGTCATCTTGGGATAATGTTTCTCACCAACAGATTCATCATCACGTGTTTCGGCCTGCTCACCAACTCTGACACAAAGCAAATACAATATACTTCAGTAGTCATTCTACTTGCTTGGACATGGAGCAGTAGACAGGCAGGCACATAAGCGCGGAAAACATACACATGCACAGAGAGAGAGAGAGAGAGAGAGAGAGAGAGAGAGAGAGAGAGAGAGAGAGAGAGTGAGAGGGGGAACGAGAGAGGGGGTTGGAGAGAGAGAGGAGAGGAGAGAGAGAGAGAGAGAGAGAGAGAGAGAGAGAGAGAGAGAGAGAGAGAGAGCGAGAGAGAGGAACTGTTCATAAAATTAAATTAAGTTGAAAAATACACATTAGACAATTAGCTTTGATCTTCTCCGTGATTCATGTTCTATAACTAAGCAATATATAACTAGTGCTCGTAAATGTAAGACTGCTGAATGCAACCGTGAATATGAATGACAAAACCACAATACATGACGAGAGTCGTATCACTTCACAGTGCAGAGTCAAATGAATGTCTGGCAAATTAGTTATTGATTCCATGAGTCACTATCCAGTGTCTTGTATATAGGGGCCACTCCCGAGGATGGTTTTTTCACTGGATGTTTCATCATTCTGGCGAAGCAACAAAAAGGACTGTCACTCCCAGACATAAGCGTACGAGACAGGAGGGGGGGGGGGGGGGAAGAAAAAACATCAAATTCGGGCAAAAATTATAGAGATATTCGGCTAAAAGGTGCTAACCTGACACCTTTTTACCATACATTTCCATCATTCCACCTTCAAAATTTGTTGTAATCCATGAAAAAGTAATTAAACTTCCGTTACATTCAGTACAATATAACGTCATCCCATTGGTCCTGACGTAGCAACGGGAATTTGTTCATATCTTGATGAATTTAAAAATTACGTCGTCAGGAAACGTCATACCTGGTGACGTCATTTTATGTTGGTAATTTGTATTGCTGAACATTATTGTTTTAAAATAAAATATGAACTTAGTATGTTTCAAATTTAATTGTAAGTATTGTCTGTTATTACTTTTACGTTCATCTGGGTATGAACAACAACAAAAAAATCATCGGCAAATTTATGTGAGAACGCCGACGCCAATTCACACAGTTTGCAGATGATTTTTGTTTGTTTATGTAAACGAAATAACAGACAGTCCTGGTGTGTGTAGTGGTTCATTTGCCACCCTATATAGCTGTTTGATTATAATACTAATTAATATAAATAAATGTTGTTTTTCAGATTCAGGCATTTAAGAATTGACCGCAATTATTAGTAGGGTTAGTAGGCGTGGCTTAAATTGTTTTGGTTCATCGAGATATGAACGAAAAAAAATAAGCACCTATGGACCAATCAGATTGCCGTAAAGTGTGTAGATGCAAAGAAAATTTAATTATTTTCGTTTAATTCGGATAAAAACAGGTCTGCCCCCTGACACCCCCCCACTCCACCCCGTACAGAAATGGGGTTTTGCCCGTGGGAGGTGCCCGTACACCTATGCTCCCAGACTAGTTTCCTAATTGCTGCGATGACATGCACTCATGAATTACTGTCGTAACAGTGATGATATCAGGTGTTCGCGAAATGTGAGCATGCTCTGCCCCACAGGTGGTACTGCCACTACAGCTGTCAATAAATACCCAATGCATGTAAATGTCCAACTGCTAAGTGCAACCTTTAACTTTGTTAATTTGGTGCCTAGAATAACCAGTAGTCTGGAGATGTGCACCTGCACACACTACCCGACGCGGCGTTTAATCTGGGCACAGCAGCAGAGTTGACACGATTCTGTCACATCTTCTCCCATCACACACTTACCGATTTCCCCGTCAGCAGTAGTCTGAAAATGTGCACCGGCATACACCAGCCGACGTGACATTCTGCTCAGGGCAACACTGGAGTTTAAACGTTACTGTCGCATATTTACCCGGAACACACACACACACACACACACACACACAGAGAGAGAGAGAGAGAGAGAGAGAGAGAGAGAGAGAGAGAGAGAGAGAGAGAGAGAGAGAGAGAGAGAGAGAGAGAGAGAGAGAGAGAGAGAGAGAGAGAGAGCTACCGATTAAGGCTTATGAGACCGTCGAGTCGGTGTTAATCGGTATGTATGTGACAAGCATAGTTGTACATGAAAGAGTAAAAGAGCGCACGGCACAAAAAGGGCGCAAAAGGATGCACGGTGCATAGGAGCGCAGTGTGAATACAAGTAAAAGGAATTTTAGCAAACTACCTAATAGATAGGGATACTTAGTGATGAATCCCAAGAAGTCTGTCTATGTGACGTTTGCGATCCTGTACGCTACATCATTTTGGTGACACTGTGAGCAGACCAGATAGGAAGTACAGAAATAGGGACTTCTGACTATCAGGTTGGATGCTGATGTTCACAATATAGATGTACCTAGGGAGTTGCAGACCGCTACCGATCCATTTCCTGCTGATTATCCTTGGACGGTAGTGCTTGTTTGTGCTGTACTTCTAATCAAGATGAGGACTTGTAGTTCGTCTACCGGAGACACACGGGCTAAAGGGCTCTCTACCCGAAGAAACCATAACGAAACCATAACCTTCGTGTTTAGGCAGGGCGCCCCGTTACAATATATATATATAAATTTCGGTATTCTCGGCATACACAAATTAACAAAGACTTCATTGATATTATCCATATCAAAAACCACTTAGAACACCAATCCCAACATATCTGCATCAATTTCATCATCTAAACTAGAGGAATAATTATGGATAACACTATCCTACAAGATCGATTATGGATTTCTATAATCGATCATCACATCAGTAGAGAACAACCGATCAATGTTTGATTATAATCGGCCATTGGAGCGTCAATGAGAGACACACAGAGAGAGAGAGAGAGAGAGAGAGAGAGAGAGAGAGAGAGAGAGAGAGAGGAGAGAGAGAGAGAGAGAGAGAGAGAGAGAGAGAGAGAGAGAGAGCTACCGATTAAGGCTTATGAGACCGTCGAGTCGGTATTAATCGGTATGTATGTGACAAGCATAGTTGTACATGAAAGAAAGAAAGAAATGTTTTATTTAACGACGCACTCAACACATTTTATTTACGGTTATATGGCGTCAGACACACACACACATACAGACACACACACAGACACACAGAGAGAGAGAGAGAGAGAGAGAGAGAGAGAGAGAGAGAGAGAGAGAGAGAGAGAGAGAGAGAGAGCTACCGATTAACGCTTATGAGACCGTCGAGTCAGTGTTAATCGGTACGTGTGTGACAAGAATAATTGTACATGAAAAAAAAGAAGAAATGTTTTATTTAACGACGCACTGAACACATTTTATTTACGGTTATATGGTGTCAGACATATGCTTACGGACCACACAGATTTTGAGAGGCAACCCGCTGTCGTCACTACATGGGCTACGCTTTCCGATTAGCAGCAAGGGATCTTTTATTTGCGCTTCCCACAGGCAGGATATCACAAACCATGGCCTTTGTTGAACCAGTTATGGATCACTGGTCGGTACAAGTGGTTTACACCTACCCATTGAGCCTTGCGGAGCACTCACCCATGCCTCGACTGGGATCTGTACCTAGTACCGGAGATTTGACGCGACTGTCACATCTGTTCCCCGCGAACACCAACTGACTAACATCGACGCGACCGTCCACTTTGTTCATTTGGTGCCTAGACTAATGTTTGGCACACACCTAACGATTAAGTGTACGTTCTTCATGAAGTTAAAGTTAAAATTTGTTTTATTTAATGACACCACTAGAGCACATAGATTTATTAATCATCGGCTATTGGATGTCAAACATGTGGTAATTTTTATACTTTGTCTTAGAGAGGAAACCCGCTATAATTTTGTCATTAGTAGATTTTTTATATGCACATACCACTGCCTTTGATATAGCAGTCGTGATGCATTGGCTAGAATGATAAATACCCCAATTTGCCCACAAGCGTGGATCGATCCTAGTGTTTTACCGCTGGGCTATGTCCGCCCTTGACGTAGGTCATGAAGTCACATCACTTTGTTCATTTTGTGTTTAGACTAACGCTTGGCGCACACATAACGATTAAGTGTATATGTTTCATGAAGTCACATCACTTTGTTCATTTGGTGCCTAGACTAATGCTTGGCGCACACGTAACGATTAAGTGTACCTGCCCCATGAAGTCACATCACTTTGTTCATCTGGTGCCTAGACTAATGCTTGGCACATATACCGATTAAGTGTACGTACCCCATGAAGTCGCATCACTTTGTTCTTTTGGTCCCTAGACTAATGCTTCACGCACACATAACGATTAAGTGTACATATTTCATGAAGTCACATCACTTTGTTCATTTGGTCCCTAGACTAATGCTTCACGCACACATAACAATTAAGTGTACGTACCCCATGAAGTCACATAACTTTGTTCATTTGGTCCCTAGACTAATGCTTCACGCACACATAACGATTAAGTGTACCTGCCCCATGAAGTCACATCACTTTGTTCATTTGGTCCCTAGACTAACGCTTGGCGCACACATAACGATTACATGTACGTACTTCATGAAGACCTCCTCCATCGTGGTTGCCGTGGCGCCGAACGTAGCCACGCCCAGCTCTGCCTTGTGTTCTTCCACGTGGTTGAAGAGGCTCACGAACAGGTGCGACTGGTTCATGGGCAACAGGTAGGTCAGCTCGGCACTGATCTCGCTCTCCAGTATCACCTGCGGGATGATCTTCTCGATCGCTTTGGTCAACTCGTGGACATTGCAGTTGGAATCCTTCTCCACAATCATGTGATAACCAGTTCCTAGGAGAACAACAATCATCATCATATCACAACCTGCACAGCCTTTATTATTAGTCGTATTTGTACTAATATTAGTAATGCTGCTATTATTATTATTATTATTATTATTATTGTAGTAACAGTATAATAGGAATAACACTAGTAGCAATAGCAGTTTTTCTCCAGAATATGTTTCTGCAATTATGTGATAAACAGTTCCTGGGAGAACAATGAACATCAGCATATTATCACAACCTGGAGTAGCAGCAGAAGTAGCAAGATGTAGCAGCAGTAGCAGCAGAAGTACCATGAAGTATCAAGAAGTAGCAGCTGTAGCATCATCAGTAGCAAGTAGCAAGCAGAGGTAGCAGTAGTAACAGAAGTAGCAGCAGTAGCAGCAGAAGTAGCAGAAATAGCAGCAGTAGCAGCAGCAGTAGTATCAGTAGCAGCAGTAGCAGCAGAGGTAGCAGCAGAGGTAGCAGCAGTAGCAGCAGTAGCAGCAGTAGCAGCAGAGGTAGCAGCAGAGGTAGCAGCAGTAGCAGCAGTAGCAGCAGAGGTAGCAGCAGAGGTAGCAGCAGTAGCAAGCAGAAGTAGCAGAATTAGCAAGCAGACGTAGCAGCAGTAGCAGCTGCAGTATCAGAAGTAGTATCAGCAGCAGTAGCAGTAGCAGCAGAAGTAGCAAGCAGAAGTAGCAGCAGTAGCAGCAGCAGTATCAGAAGTAGTAGCAGCAGCAGTAGCAGAAGCAGCAAAAGTAGAAAGCAGACGTATCAGCAGTAGCAGCAGCAGTATCAGAAGTAGTAGCAGCAGTATCAGAAGTAGCAGCAGCAGTAGCAAGCAGAAGTAGCAGCAGTAGCAGCAGTAACAGAAGTAGCAGCAGTAGCAGAAGGAGAAGCAGCAGTAGTAGCAGCAGTATCAGAAGTAGCAGCAGTATCAGAAGAAGTAGCAGCAGTAGCAGAAGGAGCAGCGGCAGTAGTAGCAGAAGTAGCAGCAGTATCAGAAGTAGCATCAGTAGCAGAAGGAGCTGCAGCAGTAGTAGCAGCAGTAGCAGAAGGAGCAGCACCAGCAGTAGCAGAAGTAGCAGCAGTAGCAGAAATAGCAGCAGAAGTAGCAGTAGCAGTAGCAGTAGTATCAGAAGTAGCAGCAGTAGCAGAAGTAGCAGCAGAAGTAGTATCAGAAGTAGCAGCAGTATCAGAAGTAGCATCAGTAGCAACAGTAGCAGAAGTAGCAGCAGTAGCAGAAGGAGCAGCAGTAGTAGCAGAAGTAGCAGCAGTATCAGAAGTAGCAGCAGTAGCAGAAGAAGCAGCAGCATCAGTAGCAGAAGTAGCAGCAGTAGCAGAAGGAGCAGCAGCAGTAGTAGCAGAAGTAGCAGCAGTAGCAGAAGGAGCAGCAGTAGCAACAGTAGCAGAAGAAGCAGAAGTAGCAGCAGTAGTATCAGAAGTAGCAGCAGTATCAGAAGTAGCAGCAGTAGCAACAGTAGCAGAAGTAGCAGAAGTAGCAGCAGCAGTAGCAGAAGTAGCAGCAGTAGCAGAAGTAGCAGCAGTAGCATATCAGCATTCTCACTAACCATAGACTTTCAGCGGTAGTAGTAGCAAAAATAACAACAACAAAATCAGCACAAGCATAAGTAGCTGTAGGGCAACACTAGCAGTGAACATAGCAGAAGCACCACCACGGGCAGTAGCAGTAGGAATAGTAGCACTAACAGAAGCAGTAGACGTTAAAAGCAGTAGTAGTAACATTAGTAGACATCTCAGCAGTCACTGACCATACAGTTTTTTGAGGAACATGGACGTTCCACAGCACATGACGTTGCCATTGGCCATGATGGCGATGCGGTCGCCGAGTACGTCCGCCTCATCCATGAAGTGAGTGGACAGGATGATCGTCCGGCCTCGCTTGTTGTTCTGCAGCATCGTCCAGATCTGACGTCTGGCGGCCGGGTCCATCCCAGCCGTGGGTTCGTCCAGGATCACAATCTGACAATACAAACAGAACCTACATACACAAACGTACACATGTATACACATCCCAGCCATGGGCTCGTTCAGGATCACAATCTGATAATACCAAGAGAACACACATACACACACGTACACATGTATACACATCCCAGCCATGGGCTCGTCCAGGATCACAATCTGATGATACAAACAGAACACACATACACACACGTACACATGTATACACATCCCAGCCGTGGGCTCGTCCAGGATCACAATCTGATAATAATACAAACAGAACACACATACACACACACGCGACACAAACAGAATCCACATATTCACACGAACACACGAACACACATCCCTGTTTTCGGTTTGTTCAGAATCAAAATCTGATAATACAAACAGAATCCACACAAAAAAACCCACACATACACACACACACACACACACACAAGACACAAACACACAAAAGACACACACAGGTACACACACACACATGCACACACACACGCACACACACGCACACACACATACACACACACATATACACATGCATACATACACACACACAGACACACAGACACAAACAGGTGCCCACACACATAATTAAGAAAACATTCTGTCCGATCCTGTAATTATAATTCGTTTCTTAAACACATATACACACATGCTGTCTCACTCTCTTTCCCTACATCTATGCCTACACTCACTGACGGGTAGACTGGTGTAGGCGAGTGTATACATACATACACACATTAATCAAAGACAAATACAGTAGCTTCAGTACTTCAGTAAGAGAAATCTATACTGACAACCTTTTCATTCCACTTTTGTTAATACAGACATACAACGCACACGCACCACTTGACGGCACATTACCTTGGATCCTGTAATAAGAGGCAATACAAACAAACAACGCACACGCACCACTTGACGGCACATTACCTTAGATCCTGTAATAAGAGTTAATACAAACAGACAACGCACACGCACCACTTGACGGCACATTACCGTAGATCCTATAATAAGAGTCAATACAGACAACGCACACGCACCACTTGAAGGCACATTACCGTAGATCCTGTAATAAGAGTCAATACAAACAGACAACGAACACGCACCACTTGACGGCACATTACCTTAGATCCTGTAATAAGAGTCAATACAAACAGACAACACACACGCACCACTTGAAGGCACATTACCGTAGATCCTGTAATAAGAGTCAATACAAACAGACAACGCACACGCACCACTTGACGGCACATTACCTTAGTTCCTGTAATAAGAGTCAATACAAACAGACAACGCACACGCACCACTTGACGGCACATTACCTTGGATCCTGTAATAAGAGTCAATACAAACAGACAACGCACACGCACCACTTGACGGCACATTACCTTAGATCCTGTAATAAGAGTCAATACAAACAGACAACGCACACGCACCACTTGATGGCACATTACCTTAGATCCTGTAATATGTGTCAATACAAACAGACAACACACACACACACCACTTGACGGCACTTTACCTTAGATCCTGCAATAAGAGCAATCCCAACTGACAACTTCCTCTTCATGCCACCTGAAAGATTCTTCGAGAGATCATTCTTCTTAAATGCCAGTCCTACCTCGTTAGCCATGGCCATCGCTGCACCCTTCACGTGTCTCCTTGGCATCCCTTTCAACTACATACGTTAATGTACAATAATAAGATAACGTTTAGAATGGTGCATGCCACCAAATCAGAACGTTTTCACCTGACTCTGTGGCATGCCTTTCAACTACATACTAGAATGTACTAAGATGCCACTTAGAATGGTGCATGCCACCAAATCACATCATGTAGAAGGCGAAATGAACGTTTGGGCAAAAGCAAATATCTACAACGTTTCTGATACATATGCTACTAACATGAATATTAATTCTGCAATAACTTACCCTTAAAATGAATGAACAGAAAAACTAATTAACAATAATAATAATAATAATAATAATAATAATAATAATTGCTTAGATCTGTTCCAGGAATAATAAAACAAATGATAAAAAGAAAGAAATAAAACAAAATAACAAAGAAATAAACACATAAACAAATTAACAATGCTATAAAACAATACGGGGGCGGGGGGGGGGGGGGGGGGGGTAAAGATATGTAGACAAAGAAAGAAAAAGGAAAAAAAGGAAAACAATAAAAAGAAATGAAATATGAAAACTAATAATTCAAAGACCTAAAGATACTCAAGCAATAAATATAGAAAGAAAGAAAAAGAACACAGAAAGAACACAGAAAGAGAAAAAAAACTACAAAGAAACAAAGACAGAACAAAGAAAGAAAGAAAGAAAGAAATGTAGAAAACGGAAAGAAAGCAGACACGTTTGTAGGGAGTAGGTGCAGGGGGACTGTGCCGGGGAAATGTGCAGGGGGGAGTGTGCAGGAGGTCGAAACCCCTCTCTGCTGAAGCAAATTATTTTCTTTCTTTCTTTCTTTCAATATTTTTTGGTCCGGAGGAGCATGGTTCGATCCCCCTATAAACTTCCCTCTTCTGCATAAATGCCTCCAAACATGCCTGGAATAAATCGTAAAAGGAAATAAAAGGGAGGGGGTTGAAAGAAAAATAAGAACAAAAAGGAAGGAAAGAAAGAAAAACAAGCCAACAAAAGCGACTACCGAATGTTCAACAGGAATTGATAAACAAAAGCGACTACCAAATGTTCAACAGGAATTGATAAACAAAAGCGACTACCGAATGTTCAACAGGAATTGATAAACAAAAGCAACTACCGAATGTTCAACAGGAATTGATAAACAAAAGCGACTACCGAATGTTTAACAAGAATTGATAAACAAAAGCCAATACCGAATGTTCAACAGGAATTGATAAACAAAAGCATCTACCGAATGTTCAACAGGAATTGATAAACAAAAGCGAATACCGAATGTTCAACAGGAATTGATAAACAAAAGCATCTACCGAATGTTCAACAGGAATTGATAAACAAAAGCCAATACTGAATGACCAACAGGAATTGATAAACAAAAGCCACAACCGAATGATCAACAGGAAATGATAAACAAAAGCCACTACCGAATGATCAACAGGAGTTGATAAACAAAAGCGACTACCGAATGACCAACAGGAATTCATAAACAAAAGCATCTACCAAATGACCAACAGGAATTGATAAACAAAAGCCAATACCGAATGACCAACAGGAATTGATAAACAAAAGCCACTACCGAATGATCAACAGGAATTGATAAACAAAAGCCACTACCGAATGACCAACAGGAATTGATTAACAAAAGCCACTACCGAATGACCAACAGGAATTGATAAACAAAGACATCAGAGAAGCCCTGCTCTCATTATGCGATTAGTAGCACCGACTTGTCGCATGCGATTTGTCCTAGGGACTCGAATCGTGTGTCTGCAGAGGCGGATCTAGGGGAGGGCAGGAGCCCGGAGCCCCCCTAAATTTTGTGACAGTTACCTTTTTGTTATATATTAATTTTCATTTTTTTACGATCCCTCCAAACCACTGGCATTTCGTCTCATGTGATTGGAGGCCCCCGAAATGGATTTTCTGGATCTGCCTCTAGTCTGTGTGTGTGTGTGTGTGTGTGTGTGTGTGTGTGTGTGTGTGTGTGTGTGTGTGTGTGTGTGTGTGTGTTTGTGTGCGTGTGTGTGCACGTGCGCGTGTGTGTGTGTGTGTGTGTGTGTGTGTGTGTGTGTGTGTGTGTGTGTGTTATAGACGCTACGTGATAAGATTCCATGACGTCAGTTTAAAAAAACATTGTGGGAAATGTAAGTGCATACAAAAAAAAATATAAAAATTGCGGGAAATTTAAGTGCATACAAATTTCCACTGAAATAAACAAATAATGAATGTAGACAATTTACAGATGGTATTATGTGACAAAACCATTATTGACTACATCTGGATAATAATAGGTTTGTTGGACCCATTAAATCCAGCCATTTTGACATGTTTCTAAGCAAACCAAAAAACCCAGAGGTGACAAACATGAACGGTTGAACTTTACTGTCATTTTATTGCCTGAGAGCTTACGATTTGTCATAAGAAACAGGACATGGTCTAATTGTTACATATAAGACTAAAGTCGTTCGGATTTAGGTGCTCTCACGGTACGATTCTATCGCATGTGACAAATCGTTAAGACTAATCACATAATGATAAACGCCCCTTTATTACTGCAACTTACTGCCGCAAAGAACTGGAGGTGTTCCAGTACGGTGAGGTTGTCGAAGAGGACGTCGTGTTGCGGACACAGACCTAGACTGTTGCGAATCTTCTTGATCTGGCTGTTGATGTCATAGCCATTAACAATGGCCGTGCCGGATGTAGGCGTTAAGAAGCCTGCCACGTTGAACAACTACTAGTATACTGTGTAAATCGTTTCATATTTAATGGATATTAAACGAGCTTCTATTCCGTATCATGTTTATGTCCCAAGTGAAATAATGTTCAAAACTGTCACGAGCTTTAGCGGGTAACAGTGAAAAGTATTTCACGTAGGACATAAACATGATACGCAATGGTAGCCAGTTTAATATCTTATTTTAATACATTATCTTAATTTATATCACTGAACTCGTCTGGTTGATATTCCTGTAAGATCGTGGTTGGCTAATTTTGATGACGTCGAAGTGCTACGTCCCACTTGAACATATCACTTTGATATGAACCAAGACAGTTTTAATCATATGGGTAATAAATAGACATAACAACACTTAGTTCAGTGGCGGATCCAGAAAACTTTGGGGGAAGTTTGTAAACAAAAAAAATGAAAATTAATATATAATAAAATTTTAACTGTCGCAAAATGTAGGGGAGCAGGAGCCTGACCCCCCACCCCAGATCCGCCTCTGCAGTTGTTTTCCGATGTTGTTTATTGCACGAGTTTATAGTGCGCAAGAATATTGTACCACGATGCCGCGCATAGCCATCCAGTGGTATAAATCTTTTGGACAATAAACAGGTATGACAAAACAACTGGTATGTGGTTCTGTATTTATGACATACCACCTTTTTATGTTATGATTAACAGAAGTTTAATTAAATAACACAAAATACTTCGTCTGGAAACTTGGTTCCATTATATGGGATTAACCTCTCCGTATGACGAGACAACCACGCCTCCCGTCACACATTTATCTGTTTAGTAATTACATAGTGGTTGTCTTTGATATTTAGCTAACCTGTTAGTAAAGACATGATGGTCGTGTTTGTTACTTAGCTAACCTGTTTGCACAGACATGGTGGTTATTTTTGGTACTTAGCTAACCTGTTTGCACAGACATGGTGGTTGTCTTTGTTACTTAGCTAACCTGTTAGTAAAGACATGATGGATTTTTTGTTTCTTAGCTAATCTGTTACTAAAGATATAGTGGTTGCTTTTGTTACTTACCTAACATGTTAGTAAAGATATAGTGGTTGTTTTTGTTACTTAGCTACCTTGTTAATACAGACATGATGGTTGTTTTGCTACTTAGCTTACCTGCTAGTACAAACATGATGGGTTTTTTTGTTACTTAGATAACCTGTTAGTAAATATATAGTGGTTGTGTTTATTTGTTACTTACCTAACCTGTTGGTACAGACATGATGGTTGTCTTTGTTACTTAGCTAATATGTTAGTAAAGACATCATGGTTGTGTTTGTTACTTACCTAACCTGTTGGTAAAGACATGATGGTTATCTTTGTTACTTAGCTAAGCTGTTAATAAAGATATAGTGGTTGTCTTTGTTACTTAGCTGATCTGTTAGTAAAGGCATGATGGTTGTGTTTGTTACTTAGCTAACCTGTTAGTACAGACATAGGGGTTGTGTTTGTTACTGAGCTAACCTGTTAGTACAGACATGATGGTTGTCTTTGTTACTTAGCTAACCTGTTAGTATAGACATGGTATTTTTCTTTGATATTTAGCTAACCTGTTAGTAAAGACATGGTAGTTGTTTTTCCTGCGCCGTTGTGTCCCAGTAGTGAAGTGATTTGATCACGGTACACGTTGAGGCTCAAATTATTTACAGCTTTATTTGCTGCATTTCCCCATCCAAATACCTGTAAATACAGACTATATCATACACCTTGGACAGAGAGAGAGAGAGAGAGAGAGAGAGAGAGAGAGAGAGAGAGAGAGAGAGAGAGAGAGAGAGAGAGAGAGAGAGAGACAGAGAGAGAGAGAGAGACAGACAGACAGACAGACAGACAGAGACAGAGGCTGAGAAACACAAACACTGTACACAGAGGGATATATATAGAGAGAGACAGAGATAGAGCTAGATGGGATATATATATATATATATAGAGAGAGAGAGAGAGAGAGAGAGAGAGAGAGAGAGAGAGAGAGAGAGAGAGAGAGAGAGAGAGAGAGAGACGGACACAGAGAGAGAGCGGGATTCAGAGTGAGATACAGATTCAGAGAGAGATACAGATACAGACAGAGAACAGAGAAAGAAAGTAAGGGACAGAGAGAAAGATATACAGAGAGGGAGATGGTAAGAGAGAAAAAGGATATTTTATTTGTGATAGTTTATCCCATTTTGCTGCAGCACTGATCTGTCTGTCTGTCTGTCTGTCTGTCTGTCCGTTGACTATCGATCAGTCAGCTCTGCCCATGCTTCAACTCACTTTGGTCAGGTGATGTATCTCAATCCCAGGAGTAAACCCAGCTGGCTCACTCTCAAAATATTTTGGGTCATGCATGTCTGAGTCGTCATGGTCAATTTTGTGGCTTGGGTGTATATTGCACCAATACGTGACCTGGAAAATGTTAAAAAATATAAATAAAAGAAAAAAGGTTTTGTTTAACGACACCATTGGAGCACATTGATTAATTAATCATCGGCAATTGCATGTCAAACATTTGGTAATTCTAACTCGTAGTCATCAGAGGAAACCTGTTACATTTTGTATATGGCGTCAGACATATGGTTAAGGACCACACGGATATTGAGGATATGAAACCCGCTGTCGCCACTTCATGGGTTACTCTTTTCGATTAGCAGTAAGGGATCTTTTATATGCACTTTCCCACAGACAGGAAAGCACATGCCACGACCTTTGTCAAGTTGTGGCACACTGGCTGGAACGAGAGAAAAATCCCAATCAGATGAATGGATCCAGCGAGGTGGTTCGATCCTGCGCCGCAAACAACTCAATTGAGCACTCAACCGACTGAGCTAAATCCCGCCATATACCACCAATAACAGCAACATACAACAATAACATCAATAACAACAGCAACTTTAACCAATCTGATTAAAGTTAGCTCTACTCGTCTACCAGTAGATCTAACAGCATTGCGTTGACTCCCATGTCCAGGTGACATTTCATCTATAAAAAACAATTTAAATATCGACCAATTACACTTAGCCTTTTATAGCGTTATTCGGGAGCATACAAATTCTAAAAATATCAGGCGAGACTATTTATGCAATAGCCGAACTTGTTGGTCTGTTTCAACAGGGAAAAACAGGGAGAAAAGTGCTGTAATAAACTATGGATTGTATACTAGTATAAACAGATGTTATGGCTATACCAACACAGGGTTTTTTGGGGGTTTTTTAAACGAATTTTATATAAACTTTTATATTGAAATTAATTTCCGGCATACTTCGTAATTCACCCAAATCATTTCGTATACCCTCGGCATAATCCCGAATGTTTTCAAATTCTTTTCAAATAACTGGCATGATTTTGCAAGTAAAGTTTTGATCGGTCGAATGAAAGGTCAACCGGGCATGAGCTCCAACGGGCATGAGCTCCAACGGGGTGCTGTTAGATCCACATGTAATAGTAATTAGCCAGTGGAGCTAATTTTAATTAGATTGCAACTCAACCATCACCAACAAAAACATCAACAGCAAATAATGAAAGCTGCAAGCAGCATTTATGAAATATTGGAGGCAGGACGTAGACCAGTGGTAAAGCTCTCGCTTCATGCGCAGTCGGTTTGGGATCGATCCCCGTCAGTGGGCCCATTGAGCTATTTTTCGCTCCAGCCGTGCACCACGAAAGGTTTATTAAAGGCCCTGGTATGTGCTATCCTGTCTAAGAGATGGTGCATATAAAAGATATCTTGCGGCTAATCGAAAAGAGTAGCCTGTGAAGTGGTGACAGCGGGTTTCCTCTCTCAATATATATGTGATGCTTAACCATATGTCCGACGCCATGTAACCGTAAATAAAAAATGTGTTGAGAGCATCGTTAAATAAAACATTTCCATCTGATGACATATCCGACACCTGTTATTAAGTAATGTCTGATTTCAATCGTCAAAAACAGATCTAAAAAGATGTAGATATGTCACTTTAAGGTCGTGTTATGTATTTACACTATTATTACAGTAAAAGTGTGTTTTATTTAGAGACACTACTAGAGCACATTGATTTACTGATCACTGGTTATAGGATATCAAACATTTGGTAATTTTAGAGAGAGGAAACCTGCTACATTCTCCCATTAAACGAGAAATAGCCCACTGGACTACATTCATTCATGTATACTAAGTTTCGTGATTTTATCCAATTAGGGTTCAAGCACGCTGTCCAGGGCACACATCTCAGCTATCTGGGTATTATGTCCAGGAGAGTGGGTTATTTGTTAGTGATTTGTCTGAGAGAGAGAGAGAGAGAGAGAGAGAGAGAGAGAGAGAGAGAGAGAGAGAGAGAGAGAGAGAGAGAGAGAGAGAGAGGGAGAGACAGGAGGGAGAGAAAAGGGAGTAGTGGTCTTATACCTATCTATTGAGTCGTTAAAACTTGCTCTGGGTGAGAGCCGGTACCGGGCTGCGAACCATGTACCTACCAGCCTTATGTCCAATAATAGTAGTGATAATAACGGAGCCAAGACAACATCCGGTCTTATAACACTTACTGTAAGAGGAAACTACCACCGAGTCTACGTCCCGACCCTACTTTTATAGTAGTGCTAATAATGGAGACAAGACAACATCCGGTGTTATAACACTTACTGTAAGAGGAAAGTACCACCGAGCCTACGTCCCTCCCTTACTTTTATAGTAGTGATAATAATGGAAACAAGACAACATCCGGTCTTATAACACGTACTGTAAGAGGAAAGTACAACCGAGCCTACGTCCCTCCTCTACTTTTACAGTAGTGATAATGACGGAGACAAGACATCATCCGGTCTTATAACACTTACTGTAAGAGGAAAGTACAACCGAGCCTACGTCCCTCCTCTACTTTTACAGTAGTGATAATGACAGAGACAAGACATCATCTGGTCTTTTAACACTTACTGTAAGAGGAAAGTACAACCGAGCCTACGTCCCTCCTCTACTTTTACAGTAGTGATAATGACGGAGACAAGACATCATCCGGTCTTTTAACACTTACTGTAAGAGGAAAGTACAACCGAGCCTACGTCCCTCCTCTACTTTTACAGTAGTGATAATGACGGAGACAAGACATCATCCGGTCTTATAACACTTACTGAAAGAGGAAAGTACAACCGAGCCTACGTCCCTCCTCTACTTTTACAGTAGTGATAATGACGGAGACAAGACATCATCCGGTCTTATAACACTTACTGTAAGAGGAAAGTACAACCGAGCCTACGTCCCTCCTCTACTTTTACAGTAGTGATAATGACGGAGACAAGACATCATCCGGTCTTATAACACTTACTGTAAGAGGAAAGTACAACCGAGCCTACGTCCCTCCTCTACTTTTACAGTAGTGATAATGACGGAGACAAGACATCATCCGGTCTTATAACACTTACTGTAAGAGGAAAGTACCACCGAGCCTACGCCCCTCCTCTACTTTTACAGTAGTGATAATGACGGAGACAAGACATCATCCGGTCTTATAACACTTACTGTAAGAGGAAAGTACCACCGAGCCTACGTCCCTCCTCTACTTTTACAGTAGTGATAATGACGGAGACAAGACATCATCCGGTCTTATAACACTTACTGTAAGAGGAAAGTACCACCGAGCCTACGCCCCTCCTCTACTTTTACAGTAGTGATAATGACGGAGACAAGACATCATCTGGTCTAATAACACTTACTGTAAGAAGAAAGTACCACCGAGCCTATGTCCCGACCCTACGTTTAGAGTAGTGATAATAATGGAGACAAGACAACATCCGGTCTTATAATACTTACTGTAAGAGGAAAGTACAACCGAGCCTACGTCCCTCCTCTACTTTTACAGTAGTGATAATGACGGAGACAAGACATCATCCAGTCTTATAACACTTACTGTAAGAGGAAAGTACAACCGAGCCTACGTCCCTCCCTTACTTTTATAGTAGTGCTAATAATGGAGACAAGACATCATCCGGTCTTATAACACTTACTGTAAGAGGAAAGTACAACCGAGCCTATGTCCCTCCCTTACTTTTATAGTAGTGTTAATAATGGAGACAAGAAAACATCCGGTCTTATAACACTTACTGTAAAAGGAAAGTACAACCGAGCCTACGTCCCTCCTCTACTTTTACAGTAGTGATAATGACGGAGACAAGACATCATCCGGTCTTATAACACTTACTGTAAGAGGAAAGTACAACCGAGCCTACGTCCCTCCTCTACTTTTACAGTAGTGATAATGACGGAGACAAGACATCATCCGGTCTTATAACACTTACTGTAAGAGGAAAGTACAACCGAGCCTACGTCCCTCCTCTACTTTTACAGTAGTGATAATGACGGAGACAAGACATCATCCGGTCTTATAACACTTACTGTAAGAGGAAAGTACAACCGAGCCTACGTCCCTCCTCTACTTTTACAGTAGTGATAATGACGGAGACAAGACATCATCCGGTCTTATAACACTTACTGTAAGAGATAAGTACAACCGAGCCTACGTCCCTCCTCTACTTTTACAGTAGTGATAATTACGGAGACAAGACATCATCCGGTCTTATAACACTTACTGTAAGAGGAAAGTACAACCGAGCCTACGTCCCTCCTCTACTTTTACAGTAGTGATAATGACGGAGACAAGACATCATCCGGTCTTATAACACTTACTGTAAGAGGAAAGTACAACCGAGCCTACGTCCCTCCTCTACTTTTACAGTAGTGATAATGACGGAGACAAGACTACATCCGGTCTAATAACACTTACTGTAAGAAGAAAGTACCACCGAGCCTACGTCCCTCCTCTACTTTTACAGTAGTGATAATGACGGAGACAAGACATCATCCGGTCTTATAACACTTACTGTAAGAGGAAAGTACCACCGAGCCTACGCCCCTCCTCTACTTTTACAGTAGTGATAATGACGGAGACAAGACATCATCCGGTCTTATAACACTTACTGTAAGAGGAAAGTACCACCGAGCCTACGTCCCTCCTCTACTTTTACAGTAGTGATAATGACGGAGACAAGACATCATCCGGTCTTATAACACTTACTGTAAGAGGAAAGTACCACCGAGCCTACGCCCCTCCTCTACTTTTACAGTAGTGATAATGACGGAGACAAGACATCATCTGGTCTAATAACACTTACTGTAAGAAGAAAGTACCACCGAGCCTATGTCCCGACCCTACGTTTAGAGTAGTGATAATAATGGAGACAAGACAACATCCGGTCTTATAATACTTACTGTAAGAGGAAAGTACAACCGAGCCTACGTCCCTCCTCTACTTTTACAGTAGTGATAATGACGGAGACAAGACATCATCCAGTCTTATAACACTTACTGTAAGAGGAAAGTACAACCGAGCCTACGTCCCTCCCTTACTTTTATAGTAGTGCTAATAATGGAGACAAGACATCATCCGGTCTTATAACACTTACTGTAAGAGGAAAGTACAACCGAGCCTATGTCCCTCCCTTACTTTTATAGTAGTGTTAATAATGGAGACAAGAAAACATCCGGTCTTATAACACTTACTGTAAAAGGAAAGTACAACCGAGCCTACGTCCCTCCTCTACTTTTACAGTAGTGATAATGACGGAGACAAGACATCATCCGGTCTTATAACACTTACTGTAAGAGGAAAGTACAACCGAGCCTACGTCCCTCCTCTACTTTTACAGTAGTGATAATGACGGAGACAAGACATCATCCAGTCTTATAACACTTACTGTAAGAGGAAAGTACAACCGAGCCTACGTCCCTCCTCTACTTTTACAGCAGTGATAATGACGGAGACAAGACATCATCCGGTCTTATAACACTTACTGTAAGAGGAAAGTACAACCGAGCCTACGTCCCTCCTCTACTTTTACAGTAGTGATAATGACGGAGACAAGACATCATCCAGTCTTATAACACTTACTGTAAGAGGAAAGTACAACCGAGCCTACGTCCCTCCTCTACTTTTACAGTAGTGATAATGACGGAGACAAGACTACATCCGGTCTAATAACACTTACTGTAAGAAGAAAGTACCACCGAGCCTACGTCCCTCCTCTACTTTTACAGTAGTGATAATGACGGAGACAAGACATCATCCGGTCTAATAACACTTACTGTAAGAAGAAAGTACCACCGAGCCTATGTCCCGACCCTACGTTTAGAGTAGTGATAATAATGGAGACAAGACAACATCCGGTCTTATAACACTTACTGTAAGAGGAAAGTACAACCGAGCCTACGTCCCTCCTCTACTTTTACAGTAGTGATAATGACGGAGACAAGACATCATCCAGTCTTATAACACTTACTGTAAGAGGAAAGTACAACCGAGCCTACGTCCCTCCCTTACTTTTATAGTAGTGCTAATAATGGAGACAAGACATCATCCGGTCTTATAACACTTACTGTAAGAGGAAAGTACAACCGAGCCTACGTCCCTCCTCTACTTTTACAGTAGTGATAATGACGGAGACAAGACATCATCCGGTCTTATAACACTTACTGTAAGAGGAAAGTACCACCGAGCCTACGTCCCTCCTCTACTTTTACAGTAGTGATAATGACGGAGACAAGACATCATCCAGTCTTATAACACTTACTGTAAGAGGAAAGTACAACCGAGCCTACGTCCCTCCTCTACTTTTACAGTAGTGATAATGACGGAGACAAGACTACATCCGGTCTAATAACACTTACTGTAAGAGGAAAGTACAACCGAGCCTACGTCCCTCCTCTACTTTTACAGTAGTGATAATGACGGAGACGAGACATCATCCGGTCTTATAACACTTACTGTAAGAGGAAAGTACCACCGAGCCTACGTCCCTCCTCTACTTTTACAGTAGTGATAATGACGGAGACAAGACATCATCCGGTCTTATAACACTTACTGTAAGAGGAAAGTACAACCGAGCCTACGCCCCTCCTCTACTTTTACAGTAGTGATAATGACGGAGACAAGACATCATCCGGTCTAATAACACTTACTGTAAGAAGAAAGTACCACCGAGCCTATGTCCCGACCCTACGTTTAGAGTAGTGATAATAATGGAGACAAGACAACATCCGGTCTTATAACACTTACTGTAAGAGGAAAGTACAACCGAGCCTACGTCCCTCCTCTACTTTTACAGTAGTGATAATGACGGAGACAAGACTACATCCGGTCTAATAACACTTACTGTAAGAGGAAAGTACAACCGAGCCTACGTCCCTCCTCTACTTTTACAGTAGTGATAATGACGGAGACAAGACATCATCCGGTCTTATAACACTTACTGTAAGAGGAAAGTACCACCGAGCCTACGTCCCTCTTCTACTTTTACAGTAGTGATAATGACGGAGACAAGACATCATCCGGTCTTATAACACTTACTGTAAGAGGAAAGTACAACCGAGCCTACGCCCCTCCTCTACTTTTACAGTAGTGATAATGACGGAGACAAGACATCATCCGGTCTAATAACACTTACTGTAAGAAGAAAGTACCACCGAGCCTATGTCCCGACCCTACGTTTAGAGTAGTGATAATAATGGAGACAAGACAACATCCGGTCTTATAACACTTACTGTAAGAGGAAAGTACAACCGAGCCTACGTCCCTCCTCTACTTTTACAGTAGTGATAATGACGGAGACAAGACATCATCCAGTCTTATAACACTTACTGTAAGAGGAAAGTACAACCGAGCCTACGTCCCTCCCTTACTTTTATAGTAGTGCTAATAATGGAGACAAGACATCATCCGGTCTTATAACACTTACTGTAAGAGGAAAGTACAACCGAGCCTACGTCCCTCCTCTACTTTTACAGTAGTGATAATGACGGAGACAAGACATCATCCGGTCTTATAACACTTACTGTAAGAGGAAAGTACCACCGAGCCTACGCCCCTCCTCTACTTTTACAGTAGTGATAATGACGGAGACAAGACATCATCCGGTCTTATAACACTTACTGTAAGAGGAAAGTACAACCGAGCCTACGCCCCTCCTCTACTTTTACAGTAGTGATAATGACGGAGACAAGACATCATCCGGTCTAATAACACTTACTGTAAGAGGAAAGTACAACCGAGCCTACGTCCCTCCTCTACTTTTACAGTAGTGATAATGACGGAGACAAGACATCATCCGGTCTTATAACACTTACTGTAAGAGGAAAGTACAACCGAGCCTACGTCCCTCCTCTACTTTTACAGTAGTGATAATGACGGAGACAAGACATCATCCGGTCTAATAACACTTACTGTAAGAGGAAAGTACAACCGAGCCTACGTCCCTCCTCTACTTTTACAGTAGTGATAATGACGGAGACAAGACATCATCCGGTCTTATAACACTTACTGTAAGAGGAAAGTACAACCGAGCCTACGTCCCTCCTCTACTTTTACAGTAGTGATAATGACGGAGACAAGACATCATCCGGTCTTATAACACTTACTGTAAGAGGAAAGTACAACCGAGCCTACGCCCCTCCTCTACTTTTACAGTAGTGATAATGACGGAGACAAGACATCATCCGGTCTAATAACACTTACTGTAAGAAGAAAGTACCACCGAGCCTATGTCCCGACCCTACGTTTAGAGTAGTGATAATAATGGAGACAAGACAACATCCGGTCTTATAACACTTACTGTAAGAGGAAAGTACAACCGAGCCTACGTCCCTCCTCTACTTTTACAGTAGTGATAATGACGGAGACAAGACTACATCCGGTCTAATAACACTTACTGTAAGAGGAAAGTACAACCGAGCCTACGTCCCTCCTCTACTTTTACAGTAGTGATAATGACGGAGACAAGACATCATCCGGTCTTATAACACTTACTGTAAGAGGAAAGTACCACCGAGCCTATGTCCCTCCTCTACTTTTACAGTAGTGATAATGACGGAGACAAGACATCATCCGGTCTTATAACACTTACTGTAAGAGGAAAGTACAACCGAGCCTACGCCCCTCCTCTACTTTTACAGTAGTGATAATGACGGAGACAAGACATCATCCGGTCTAATAACACTTACTGTAAGAAGAAAGTACCACCGAGCCTATGTCCCGACCCTACGTTTAGAGTAGTGATAATAATGGAGACAAGACAACATCCGGTCTTATAACACTTACTGTAAGAGGAAAGTACAACCGAGCCTACGTCCCTCCTCTACTTTTACAGTAGTGATAATGACGGAGACAAGACATCATCCAGTCTTATAACACTTACTGTAAGAGGAAAGTACAACCGAGCCTACGTCCCTCCCTTACTTTTATAGTAGTGCTAATAATGGAGACAAGACATCATCCGGTCTTATAACACTTACTGTAAGAGGAAAGTACAACCGAGCCTACGTCCCTCCTCTACTTTTACAGTAGTGATAATGACGCAGACAAGACATCATCCGGTCTTATAACACTTACTGTAAGAGGAAAGTACCACCGAGCCTACGTCCCTCCTCTACTTTTACAGTAGTGATAATGACGGAGACAAGACATCATCCGGTCTTATAACACTTACTGTAAGAGGAAAGTACAACCGAGCCTACGCCCCTCCTCTACTTTTACAGTAGTGATAATGACGGAGACAAGACATCATCCGGTCTAATAACACTTACTGTAAGAAGAAAGTACCACCGAGCCTATGTCCCGACCCTACGTTTAGAGTAGTGATAATAATGGAGACAAGACAACATCCGGTCTTATAACACTTACTGTAAGAGGAAAGTACAACCGAGCCTACGTCCCTCCTCTACTTTTACAGTAGTGATAATGATGGAGACAAGACATCATCCAGTCTTATAACACTTACTGTAAGAGGAAAGTACAACCGAGCCTACGTCCCTCCCTTACTTTTATAGTAGTGCTAATAATGGAGACAAGACATCATCCGGTCTTATAACACTTACTGTAAGAGGAAAGTACAACCGAGCCTATGTCCCTCCCTTACTTTTATAGTAGTGTTAATAATGGAGACAAGAAAACATCCGGTCTTATAACACTTACTGTAAAAGGAAAGTACAACCGAGCCTACGTCCCTCCCCTACTTTTATAGTAGTGCTAGTAATGGAGACAAGACAACATCCGGTCTTATAACACTTACTGTAAGAGGAAAGTACCACGGTCGAGGAACTCCGAACTCTCCTGGGTAGATGTTGTCGACATACCACGTGATGAGGAAGTAGACTTGACTGTCGATGAGCATCATGCAGATGGCGTCCAGCATGCTGAAGTTGTCGTCAACGGACGCCGGTTCCGCGATGTTGGACCACTGCGCGCCGACACCTACACCAGGCAACAGTAGCATGTATCACTATATCCGTGTCTTTGTATGTGTGTGTGTGTGTGTGTGTTTGTGTAGGTGTGTTTGTCTGTGTGATTTATGTATGTTCTCCAATGTTTGACCACTGCGCGCCGACACCACACCAGGCAACAGTAGCATACAGGTGGACGTATATGTAGAGGTATATATGTCTGTCTGTCTGTATGTCTGTTTGTATGTATGTGTGTGTGTGTGTGTGTGTGTGTGTGTGTCTGTGTCTGTGTCTGTGTGTGTGAGTCTGTGTGTATATATCTATGTGTGTGTGTGTGTGTGAGTGTATCTGTGTGTGTATATGTGTGTGTCTGTGTGTGTGTCTGTGTCTGTGTGTGGCTCTATGTGTGTATATATATGTGTGTATAATATGTATGTGTGTTTCTTGCCCACTGCACGGTGCTAGAAAAATCTGTCTGACCCTAGGGCTAGATAAATTTGTCTGACCCGAAGGCTAGACGATTTCTACATACACGCGACGTCACAACCCACATTTTACAACGACTGACGTCATAACTCATGGTTTTCACAAAATTCGGTTTGCCATTTCAGTTGTATCATTGTTTTAAAAAATATTTAAACAAATTAATAACTTTATATTTATTGTTAAGTTGTTGCATTTTTATGTGGTTGCATGAGTTGGACTTTGTTTTTCAGCGTATGATTAAATGAGTTTCGTTGTTTGTAGGTGAAATGTTTTCGAATTGTTCAACAATAAACAAACCGTACGTAGCTTACAAAATTAATGTTTCTTACTGTAATTAAATGGGCAAGAAAAAGAATCAATTACCGTTGTGAGGTATAGATACGGCAATTCCAACCCTCGGGACAAACTGTTTTTGCAAGGGCCTCACAAAAAGCATTTTGTCCCTCTATTAATATGTCTGTGTGTGTCTTTCTGTGCCTGTGTGTATGTGCCTGCATGTGTGTGTGTGTGTGTGTGTGTGTGTGTGTGTGTGTGTGTGTGTGTTTTGTGTTCTCCGATGTTCCACCACTGAACACAGATACCTACAGCAGGTAACATGTCGATGTTCTGTAGAGGTGTATCTGTGCCTGTGTGTGTGTGTGTCTGTGTGTGTGTATGTATATATGTGTGTGTGTGTGTGTGTGTGTGTGTGTGTGTGTGTGTGTGTGTGTGTGTGTGTGTATGTGTGTGTGTGTGTGTGTGTGTGTGTGTGTGTGTGTTTGTATGTATCTGTATCTGTGTGTGTGCGTGTGTGTGTTTGTGTGTGTGTGTCCTTATGTGTGTGCATGTCTATCTGTGTCTGTGTATCCGTCTTGTCTGTGTGTGTCTGTGTCTGTCTGTCTGCGTGTCTGTGTCTGCGTGTGTCTGAGTGTGTGTGTATCTGTGTGTCTCGCTCTGTGTGTGTGTGTGTGTGTGTGAGTGAGAGTGAGAGAGAGAGAGAGAGAGAGAGAGAGAGAGAGAGAGAGAGAGAGAGAGAGAGAGAGAGAGAGAGAGAGAGAGAGAGAGAGAGAGAGAGAGAGAGAGAGAGCGTGCGTATGTGTGTGTGTCTGTATGTGTGTATCTGTATGAGTGTCTGTATGTGTGTGTATGGTAAATAAGAGTTTTCTCTTGTTTTATATTTAGTTCCTTATAACTTTTTCACTTTTAAAATGGATTCTGCTACATGAATTAATAACTACAAACCGATTCCTTCCAGCACGGACATGGGCACCACCCCGAAAGCGAGGGCGAGGTTGAAGTCAAAACACATGGCCAGTTTGCGTAGACGTGGAATTTTTAGGTATTCATCCTCCAAAACAAACCATGGTGCAAACAGGCCGAAAAACGAAACCGCAGCCACTGCAGCTCCCACGTTAGCTGGAAAAAAATAAAACAAAAATCTTAGAAATTGCGGCCTCGGTGGCGTCGTGGTTAAGCCATCGATCTACAAGCTGGTAGGTACTGGGTTAGGATCCCAGTCGAGGCATGGGATATTTAATCCAGATACCGACTTCAAACCCTGAGTGAGTGCTCCGCAAGGCTCAGTGGGTAGGTGTAAGCCACTTGCACCGACCAGTGATCCATAACTGGTTCAACAAAGGCCATGTTTGTGCTATCCTGCTTGTCGTAAGGGAGTTGCCTATGTGGCGACAGCGGGTTTCCTCTAAAAAAAAACAGTGTCAGAATGACCATATGTTTGACGTCCAATAGCCGATGATAAGATAAAAAAATATCAATGTGCTCTAGTGGCGTCGTTAAATAAAACAAACTTTACTTGTGTAAAACATACACACTAGCAATGGTGGAAGAAAGAAGGGAAATCTTAGAAACAGTGTTAAACATACACACCAACAATGGTGGAAGAAAGAAGGGAAATCTTAGAAACAGTGTTAAACATACACACCAACAATGGTGGAAGAAAGAAGGGAAATCTTAGAAACAGTGTTAAACATACACACCAACAATGGTGGAAGAAAGAGGGGAAATCTTAGAAACAGTGTTAAACATACACACCAACAATGGTGGAAGAAAGAGGGGAAATATTAGAAACAGTGTTAAACATACACACTAACAATGGTGGAAGAAAGAAGGCAAATCTTAGAAACAGTGTTAAACATACACACTAACAATGGTGGAAGAAAGAAGGCAAATCTTAGAAACAGTGTTAAACATACACACTAACAATGGTGGAAGAAAGAAGGGAAATCTTAGAAACAGTGTTAAACATACACACTAACAATGGTGGAAGAAAGAGGTGAAATATTAGAAACAGTGTTAAACATACACACTAACAATGATGGAAGAAAGAAGGGAAATCTTAGAAACAGTGTTAAAAATACACACTAACAATGGTGGAAGAAAGAAGGGAAATCTTAGAAACAGTGTTAAACATACCAAATAATAATGGTGGAAGAAAGAAGGGAAACCTTAGAAACAGTGTTAAAAATACACACTAACAACGCTGAAAGACAGTTTGAAAGAAGGGTCTAGCTGAAAAATATACCTTAGTGTTTAAAAACTAGGGTCTGTCCCTTTAAACGCACACAGTAACAATGGTGAAAGGACAGAAATCTTAAAAAGTAATGCATCCATTCCTCCAATCCATTTGTTCACCCACCCACCCACCAACAGATACATCCATAGACAAGTAACGTACCTGTCTGAACGAAGACGCTGACCATGCAAGAATCTTGGAAACTGTGTCAAACGCACACAGTAACAATGGTGAATGGACCGAAATCTTAAAAACTGATGCATCCATCCCTCCAATCCATTTGTTCATCCACCCACCCACAGATACATCCATTAAAAAAAGTAAAGTTTGTTTTATTTAAAGATGCCACTAGAGCACATTGATTTTGTATCTTATCATCGGCTACTGGACGTCAAACATATGGTCATTCTGACATTGTTTTTATTTAAAGGAAACCCGCTGTCGCCACATAGGCTACTCTTTTACGACAGGCAGCAAGGGATATTTTATTTGCGCTTCCCACAGGTAGGACAGCACAAACCATGGCCTTTGTTGAACCAGTTATGGAACACTGGTCGGTGCAAGTGGTTTACACCTACCCATTCAGCTTTGCGGAGCACTCACTCAAGGTTTGGAGTCGGTATCTGGATTAAAAATCCCATGCCTCGACTTTGATCCGAACCCAGTACCTACCAGCCTGTAGACTGATGGCCTAACCACGACGCCAGCGAGGCCGGTCAGATACATTGATAGACAGTAACGTACATTTCTGAATGAAGACGCTGACCATGCACGCGAAGGCTGTCAGTGCGAGCCCATAACACAGCATGAAGACGAGGAACAGTGACGCATTGATGTTCGTCAGGACTGGCCCGTTGTCGCTCATGTTGGACTTCAGGATTCCCATATAGAGGGCGGAAACGATGGCAATCTTAATCATTGACGTTAGAATCCACGTGACCCAGTGGGGCGCCGACAGCATGCCCATCAGTTTCATAGATTCCTGTAATATAGACATTATATTTCACATGTTGATCAGTTTCGTAGATTCCTGTAATATAGAAATTATATTTAGCATGTGGATCAGTTTCACAGATTCCTGTAATATAGAAATTATAGTTTGCATGTTGATAAATTTCATAGATTCCTGTAATATAGAAATTATATTTCGCATGTCGATTAGTTTCATAGATTCCTGTTATATAGAAATCATATTTCACAGGTCGACCATGGTCATAGATTTCTGTAATACAGAAATTATATTTCACATCACTTTCATAGATTTCTCAACCCCTGCAATTGCCCAAGTTAATCAGCAATGTCATGGAGATTGCCGTTGAGTCTTTAATTGTCCACGGCATATGCAAGTTTCGTTTCAATGGCATGTTACGGGGTTGTTTTTGCCATGGACATTTCTTTCTTTGAGGGGGAGCAATTTCTGTAATACAGAAATTAAATATCACATGTCGATCACTTTGATTCATTTCTGTAATATGAAATTTTATTTCACAAGTCGATAAGTTTCATAGATTTCTGTAATACAGAAATTATACTTCAGATGTCCATTAGTTTCATAGATTCCTGTAATTTACAAATTATATTCCTCATGTTGATCAGTTTTACAGATTCCTGTAATATAAAAATTATATTACTAATGTTGATTACGTTCATAGATTCTTCTAATATATAAATTATATTCGCTATGTTAATCATTTTCATAGATTCCTGTAATATATAAACTATATTTCACATGTCAATCACTTTCGTAGATGCCTGTATAATAGAAATTATATTTCACAAGCCCGCCAACTTCATAGATTCAAATAATATTATAGTGTAGTATATAAATTATATTGTACAGTAAGAAACCAACACGTTCTCACCAGCTTCGTATCCCTGTGTACATAAATAAATTATATTGCATATGTGCATAAAGTTCATAGATTCTTGTAAAATGTAAATTGTATCTTGCATGCCCATCAACTTCATATATTCCTATAATATAGAAATGTTTCACGTCTATCACCTTCCTTTATTCATGCTATTGTAATACGGAAATTATGTTGTTTTCTTTAACGACACCACTAGAGTACTTTGATTTATTAATCATCGGCTATTGGATGTCAAACATTTGGTCATTTTGACATATAGTCTCAGAGACGAAACCCGCTACATTTTTCCATTAGTAGCAAGCGATATTTTATATACACCATCCCACAGACAGGATAGCACATACCACGGCATTTGATATATCAGTCGTGATGCACTTACAGAAACAAGAAACAGTACAATAGATCTACCGACGCGCGCATCAAAGGAGCGCTTTACCACTGGGCTACGTCCCACCCCAGTGAGAAGAAATCAGTGTAGTGGTCTGAAATCTACCCATTGCGTCGTCAAAACTCGCTCTGAGTGAGAGCTGGTACCGGGCTGCGAACCCAGCACCTACAAGCCTTATGGCCGATGATTTAACCCAGGAGCGTGGAAAGCAATTAAACGTTGGTACGGCCATAAAAGCAATGTATATCACGGGCGTAGGAAGGTGCCAAAAAGTATGGTGGGGCACACACAGAGATTATTATACGAGCCTGTGTGTCATACTGATTTTATGAAACGAGTGTCAGGATTATTGTATTACCCGAGCGAGAGCGAGGGTAATAAACATGAATCCTGACACGAGTTTCGTAAAATTAGTACGACTTACACGCGAGTGTAATAACTTCTTTGTTATCCACATTATTCAAAATATTATTTTTATGAATAACAAGCTAGGACCATGTCAAAAAGAGACAACGAAACGACGCCATTTTCAGAAATGACGTTATTTTTGATAAGCGTTTACACTGAGGAAGCCATAGTAAGTTATGACGTCTCTTCACAAAATTACGTCATTCGTGGTGCACCTGAAATCATTATGACAAACGTGGGTCATGCTGATTATATTTCACTGAATATCTTGAACTGTGTGGATAATAAATAAATACATGTATAAATATATATATTTTTAAAAACATCGCTACTGCTCTCCCCACCCCCTTTCCCACCCATCCCCGCTTCCGACGCCCCTGTAACGAAAACACCACCGAGCCGATAACAGACGTTCAGCGATACCTTTATCTTTGTCTCCTTCTCGTGAACGAGTTCCTTCGTCGTCTGTATAACAGTGACCATCAGACTGAGTACGATGAACATGGCGAAGGTATCCTGCAGTGTCTTGGTCATCGGGTCACTGGTGTACGCTGGGTAGGGCATCCGTCTGGCCTTCACCTCAAACTCGTCGAAGAATGGCTTCGCTCTACTAGAGTCCCACTTACGGATCACCGCCCGACTAACCAGGTACTGGACATTCAAAAAATTATGTGCAGCATAATCTGAAGTAAAAAAAAAAAAACAATAATAAAGATAAATGGCAGAGAAAGGTGTCAAAAAGTGCGGAGGGACAGGCACGCACGCACGCACGCATACACACATACATATATATACACACACACACACACACACACACATACATACATACATACATACATACATACATACATATATATATATATATATATATATATATGTATATATATATATATTAAAAAAAAGAAGAAGAAAGAAATGTTTTATTAACGACGCACTGAACACATTTTATTTACGGTTATATGGCGTCAGACATATGGTTAAGGACCATACAGATTTTGAGAAGAAAGCCGCTGTCGCCACTACATGGGCTACTCTTTCCGATTAGCAGCAAGGGATCTTTTATTTGCGCTTCTCACAGGCAAGATAGCACAAACCATGACCTTTGTTGAACCAGTTATGGATCACTGGTCGGTGCAAGTGGTTTACACCTACCCACTGAGCCTAGCGGAGCACTCACTCAGGGTTTGGAGTCGGTATCTGAATTAAAAATCCCATGCCTCGACTGGGATCCGAACCCAGTACCTACCAGCCTGTAGACCGATGGCCTAACCACGACGCCACCGAGGCCGGTATATATATATATATATATATATATATATATATATATATATATATATATATATATATACAAAAAAGAAACTCTTCAAAAAAAGAAGGATTGTGCAAATTTAAACATGATCTTTGCTCAGTACAGATCATGAAACACATGATGATCATCAATGAAATCGTCTATCAAATCAACAGGATTAGGCCACCGTATCAAGGTCACGGTCATGGACACTAATATCGAGTATGAGCCCCATGAGCAGCAATGACGGCTTGGCACCTCCTACGCATGGAATCAAATAATGCTTGAATCACAGGCTGGGGAATTGTAGCCCATGTTTGTTGCAAAGCCTGGAGCAGCTGGGGTAGCGTTTGTGGCGCATGGTTACGTTGCCGTAAACGTCGTTCTAGTTCATCCCACAGGTGCTCGATGGGGTTAAGATCAGGTGATCTTGAAGGCCATGGCATCACTCCGACATTGTGTTGATTCAGGAAGTCTGTTGTTATACGTGCGCTATGTGGTCGTGCATTGTCGTGCTGGAAGATAACATTTTCTGCGTTAATGAAAGGTATGGCGTGACGCTGGAGAATTTCGTTGCAGTAACGTTGGGCTGTTAGCTGACCTGGGACATGTACAAGGTCTGTTCTGCCAGTGTAAGTGATGGCCGCCCATACCATAACACTCCCCTCTCCATATCTGTCCACCTGCCGCACACAATTATTAGCATAACGCTCGTTACGTCGTCGGTAAACTCTAGCTCTGCCGTCGGCGCGTTGAAGCAAAAAACGCGACTCATCGCTGAAAGCCACTCTTCGCCATTGCTGTCGACGCCATATCAGACAACGTCTGTACCATGTAAGCCGTAGACGCCTATGTTGCGCGGTTAAAATTATCCGTCTAGCTGGTCTTCTAGCTCGGATATTGGCTTCACGTAAACGGTTTCTTACGGTCTGGTCCGAAATTCATCGCATCCCAGGTATGGCAGAAGTTGATGATGAAGCAGTTAGGAATCTGTCACGTAAATGTCGTAGACGTATGTATCTGTCTTGCGCCGGTGTGGTAACTCTGGGACGACCGGATCTGGGGCGGTCACGTGACACTCCAGTTTGCTGATAACGGTGCCAAAGCCTAGATATTGTACTCTGAGATGTGTTGAAAAGACGTGCAACTGTTGATTGCGATTCCACGGCTTCCATCCGGCCAATTGCGTTGTTACGTTGTGGTTCTGTCAGCCTGGACATAATTTCAACGTTACGTAGCGACACTATCGATAATGCGTGTGTGAATGTAAATCAATTTTCTGTCAAGGGATAGTGCACGTGCTGTACGTGCATGATTTGTACGTGATAAATGTGAGCTCTGCAACCATTATTATGGATATTGTGAAAAACATATTTGCACGTGCTGACGGCAAATCATGCGTTTTGTCAGCTTCAGAATTGCATGATATCATATCCACTAGCTATAGAATAAGATAATACTAAAACATTCACTATTGTGTTATTTCAAAATTAATGTTATGAAAAATATGCTCTATGCGTTTCTTTTTTTGAAGATTATATATATATATATATATATATATATATATATATTCAGTGCAATCAAAGTAATTTTTTTCAGATCACAAACTTTAAGAATTTGAT